>NC_090779.1:25602500-25767500 GCF_040054535.1 Antennarius striatus | reverse complement strand
GGAATGCAAATTTCTACAGCAGGACCACACCGCCATCTATTGGCAGAAACGTGTATTACTTTGATGTCTGTGTGAAAAGTCACGTTAAAATAAATGTAGAATCATTCAGTCATTAACAAAAATACGGGTGTGCATGTTCACATATAAAACTTAATGTACTGAATTAACATAAAAACGTCTTATTTTGCAACAGTGTGGCATTTTGGTGAAGTTGCGTGAATTGTCCACCAGATGGCAGCCTGATATCCGTCTCCATCACAGCTTCCTGTCGGCTCCGTTCACTCTGAGTCAGAAAGTAACGGAGAGACAGGAGTAAAAACAGATAGTAGGAGTAGAAAGAAGTCTGATTTACTACTCAAATTTCTATCCAATTAATGAAAAGTTTCCACATAAAATAAAGCAGAAGTTTCAACTGTAGCCTTAGACTAACGGTGTTAGCACTCAGCTTCCTTCCGACGTCAGTGGAACTGCTGCTCCAGAAGGTTCGCATCCCCCTGAGACTGGAGATGTGATGGGTTTAAGATTAAAACATTACTAGACTGGAGTTTAATGTCATCACCTCGCAGAGTTTATTCTGCAACTAATAATAACAACAACAACTACTACTACTACTACTACTACTACTACTACTACTACTACTACTACTACTACTACTACTACTACTACTACTACTATTAGTACTACTACTACTAATAATAAACTATTACCCAAATGATTACTCCAGAAGCCTGACGTGATAAACAGCATGCAGCGACTAGCCTTTATTTCTTTAATACATTTTTGTTGTTATCGTTGTCATTATTGTTGTTGTTAATGTTATTATTATTATTGTTGTTATTGTTGCCCTACGTAAACAGCCCCCCCTACATCCCGTGTCTCCGTTCCACCGCCGGTCCTCCGGACCCGTTACCGGAACAGCCGCTGACTGCGCATGCGTCAGGGCGGAGCGGAACCACGCTGCGACCACGCCCCTGCGGTGACGTCACGGACCGCTGACAAGCTGGTGGTGCCGGAAGAAAAGATGGCGGATCATGATGAGCCCCTGTCCGACGAGGAGAAGGTGAGACGGCCGCTAGACTGTTGGATAAACGCTGGCAGGGACCGCTGCCGGCGGACGGTGAGCCGACGTTCGCCCGGGGGCTCCGGTGCCGCCCGGCGGGAGGCGAGTGCCGCGGCCCGGGCCTCTGCTCTCCGGCTGCTGCCGCTGCGCTTCTTATTTTTAGCTCCACTTCCGCTGGGCTCGCCCCCCGGAGGGGCTCCTTGTACGGTCCGGGCCCGAAATAGGAACCGCGTTTGTGGTGTAAACGAGCCTGAGCCCGACTCCCACGTCGGTTCCGTCCGGCGGACCCGTCGGTGGTCCTCCGCTGCTCCTGCTGCCCG
Organism: Antennarius striatus; assembly: GCF_040054535.1. Classification (NCBI taxonomy): domain Eukaryota; kingdom Metazoa; phylum Chordata; class Actinopteri; order Lophiiformes; family Antennariidae; genus Antennarius; species Antennarius striatus. Next base: position 25,766,120 of record NC_090779.1, on the reverse strand, counting down.
TGTTACGGAAGTTTCCCCCAGCGAGCCCCGCTAGCCGCGTTAGCCTAGCCGCTAGCAACACGCCCTTCACCAGCGGTACCGGTGTAGTACCGGTACTGTTACCGGACCGGTACTGTTACCGGACCGGTACTGTTACCGGACCGGTACTGTTACCGGACCGGTACTGTTACCGGACCGGTACTGTTACCGGACCGGTACTGTTACCGGACCGGTACTGTTCAGGGGATTAGATTATCATTAAGAGCATTTAATCTGTAGTTTGACACCTCTTCAGACAGCCCGGTAACCGTTATCGCTTCTCCGGTAGCTGTCACGGTGGGATGAGGGACTCGAACCCCAGACCAGCGACACACATCCGTGGGACCGGAACTGAACGTTTAACGGATCTGAGCACCATGTTTAAAGTTCTTTATTCAATATGATCAATGTCTGCAAATGAGTGTGTTTAAACTGCACGTCAGGAGGAAACTGGTGTCTGATGGACAGTGTTGTTGATGTGTTTTTTCTTTAGTTAGAATTAATTAATATGAGTATACTTTAAACCAGTTTGACGCTTTTAAATGAGCCAGGCTGTCACATCTAATCTAAGAAAATAATGTTTCTGACAGACCCCTGTCTGTCTTCATTTTACATCGAGCAACTTAGAAGTTGGAAGTGTTCTGTTGTGTTTGTCTGTTTCCTGTCATTCCTGTGGTTTATATTCAGGGGTGCAGTATTTGCTTGGAATTGTGCTTCATACATCCTCGTATTTGGTGTCTGTCCTCATCCTGGAGTCATAGTTCATGTCAGCGAACAGTCGAGTCCTTTTTCTCTGGACGTGACTCTCCAGTTAACACTCTAGGTCAGACCAGGATTGTTGTTATTTTGGTGTTTTTGTGTCCAGGGCGTAGTGGAGACAGTCACCACCGTGTGATCTGGTCTGGCTCGTGGTCTGAAGGTGTGAACAAACCACCGTGAAAACCAAAGGATGTCGCTGCTCAGAAGAGGATTTGAGTTTCTTCACCTCTTTAAAGCGTTTCTGCAGTTGTTGAGTCACGTTGAGTCCACGTTCTGAGCAGACAGTTTGATTTTTATTTTATTGCTGAAGGAATGATGATGGTGACCTGCAGACAGACAGACAGACAGACAGACAGACAGACAGACAGACAGGTAATGGATGCTTTCTGATGGCTGTTGCACAAAGTAAATTACATTAAGCATCCATCCAGTAGATTGGATTGTTAAAAGCACACACAGCATCTCTCTCTCTCTCACACACACACACACACACACACACACACACACACACACACACACACACACACACACACACACACACACACACACACACACACACACATTTGGTACACACTCAGGTGTTTGATCTCAGAGCAGCCGGCCATCTGCTTTGGGTGAATGCAGCTAAAATTAAGTTTCATTTACCAAAAAACTGACACCATATTTGGGCTGTCGTGCCAACTTCCTGATTACAGCACAGAAACCACGCGTCGGTTTTACAGGAAGCTGCTGTTACTCAACAGCGACGGCTCTTCCTTGTGCTCCAGCAGTCACTATTTCATATCACTGTAAGGAAAGAGAAGTCCCCGTTATGTTGGCTAGAGGTCCGGTTTGTCAGGCGTTCTGAAGCTGCAGCGTGTTTTCATTTACATGACCAGACTGACGGACATTCGTCTGGTGTAGTTGGTGGGTGCTAGCATGTGGCTAGCTAGTGTGAGCATCAGGACGCTCACACAGAGCTGTGTGTTTTATAATGAATGATCACGACCAAAATGAAAGACCCAGGAACAAGCCATGGAAAAAGAGTCTAACTTAGTAGGTAGTCACGTGATACCATACGCGCATGCTATTGGCTGACTGTATCTGGAAGTGCGCTACGTTCTCAGACTCACGGAACGCAGCGCACTTCCATGTATTAAAAAAACGCTTTTCTTTAATACAAGATAATATAAGGTAAAAGGTAATACAGATAGAAGGTGGTTCAATATCAGTATGGGGGGATTTAGAAACGTTTAAATTACCCTAAATAATAAGATAAACACTAAACCTGATTTAGCCGTCCATCCACCACCACCTGGTGTGGATGACCAGGAACTTTCCCAGTTAGCTTCCGGCTGCTAACTTGTCCTCCTCCTTTCTTCTCCATCACGCTGTGAACTTTATTCATGAATGATTGCACCCACATCGTATGTGCATTTATTCGTACCATATATTCCATCACCAAACACCCAGGACCCCTTCTCCTCGTCGCCCCAGCACCATTTAAAAGTGCAGGATGTTCACATGGAGACGTAAAGGGGATTAAATTCATTATTCAGGTTAGAATGGCAGCTTCTGAGGCGTGCTGTGAGTACGCTTCAGTTTATTCCTGCTGTGCTTCTCAGCTTGAGTATACTCCAGGATCTGGGGATGCCTGATAAACCCTTCTGTACCTGGATTAGGACGATGTGCTGTCAGTGTTGGTTGGGATGAAGAAAGGGTGCGCCCCGAGCGGGTGGAGCTTGTCCTGGGACAGAGCTCTTCTAGTGACAGGAACGGGGCAGGGAGGGGTGGGGGGGTAACATGAGGATGAATATACAGTGAGTAAGTTGAAAGAAGCAAGACCAGCTGGTGTCTGGGCCCAGAGCACAAAGACATATGGTTCCCACGCTACAGGCTCCTATATGTCACAGTCTTTGTGGCCGTTCCAGCTCTGTGATTGGCTCACGCCGGGGAGACGGCCCCTGAGGATTTACCCCTTAAAACTGCATAGAGGGATGAAAGAAAAGGCCACGTTTTCAGTGAAAGAGAGACGGTTGGGCGACGAGGGCGACTGTTCTTGAATCATTCTGTTAACACCCACCAGGACGCCAACAGGAAAAGCAGCCATTGTGATCCTGACTGGTAGTTCGTTCCTGTGAAATGACCAGACTGTGGTGAAAGGCCTTGTGGGTGATGATGATGATGATGATGATGGGTGGATGGATCCGTCTAATCCCGATTGTTTTACTGTTGAAAACTAGCAGCTGTGTGAAGTGTGGTTCTACCGGATACTACAGTGCGCCCTCGTGCATTCAAGCATCAACAGTCGTGACTTCACCTCATCGTGGATTTCTAGTAGGCAGTCACGTTTTACCGTAGCCGCATTCTATTGGCTGACGGCATCCAGAAGTGTGCTACGTTTTGTGAGTCTCAGGACTTCTGTGAGACACAAAAGTGCTTTAAACAGCCTATCAGAGTGTTTTAAAGGTAGTACAGATAGAAGGTGGTTTGATATCAGTATGGGGGGGTTCACAACATTTACATTACCGTAAACAATAAGAGAAATATTTTGTCGCTCTATCGCAGAAGTCATTAATCCCATGTGGTTCCTGGAACGTACTAACCACGAGGAACGAGGGATCACTATCTGTCCTTCATGTATAAAGACGTCCACAGTAACACACCCTCACCAGCGTCGACAGAACGACACGAGTCTGGACTTGACTGAAGGTGTTGAAGTCACGTGTCTCAGGATGGACCTGGTGGCGTGTCGGGACCAGTACCTGAAGACAGAGATACCGCCACTGGTCATGTTTAGAGAAATCCACACACGTTACCACGGCGACCAGCAGCTGTAAATGATGTTCGAGTTTTGGAGAACTGTAACCCTCTGGCCGCTGTCAGAACACTGTTAGAACCAGCTAGAACCAGCTAGAACCAGTTAGAACCAGTTAGAACCAGCAGCAATGAGATGATCTGACGTGACAAATAAGATTTGATGAGTAGATGAGTGACACAGACTAGTGACACAGACTAGTGACACAGACTAGTGACACAGACTAGTGACACAGACTAGTGACACAGACTAGTGACACAGACTAGTGACACAGACTAGTGACACAGACTAGTGACACAGACTAGTGACACAGACTAGTGACTCTGGTGCAGAAAGCTGCTTCCTGTGTGGGGGTTCTGTTCACACCCCCATCCAGGATCATCAGGGGGATCCTGAGCAGATTAGGCTTCGCACGGGGAGTCCCAGTGTCACACACACACACACACACACACACACACACACACACACACACACACACACACACACACACACACACACACACACACACACACACACAGTGCTATAGTGTCATGAATTGTTGATAGCTCAGCATAACTGGGTCAAGATGATTTCATGACAGAATTAGACTCATGCAGATAGCTTTGATCATAACAACTCACACACACACACACACACACAGACACACACACACACACACACACACCCAAGTGTCTTCCGTTCTCTCAGCATCACTCATTAGCAGGAATCAATCTGCAGCTCTGTGCCAACGGCAGAGCATTTGTATACACACACTGTTAATGAGGGCCCAGGGGACACACACACACACACACACACACACACACAGACACACACACACACACACACACACACACACACACCTGGTGAGCCACCCCAGCCAGCCCGTAATAGAAAGAGGTGAGGTAGGGCGAGGGAGGACGTGGACTTCAGTACATTTTTATGACCTTATATGGCCGTCAACGATGCGGGGAGGGAGGGGCTTAGCTGTGCTGTCAGTCTGACATGTGACCTGGAAAGAGGAAGTGCGTTGGTGCAGAGGACAATCGATGAGTGAGACAAGAGTGAGGCGGGTGGTGAACAGGAGCGGCGCTGGAGCGCCTCCCTCCACCCCCACCTGTTGGCTGAAACACACCGTTGAACAGACGGACTGACAGGAAGTAGAGCAGAGCGAGTCACGGCGTCGAGTCCAGACGAGTCCCTGAATGTTGGAGGAAATGCTTTACTGTGATAAAAGACTGATGAATGTCATTTCCTGTGGTTTTTCTCTCCTGCAGGTACGCATAGCATCCAACTTCATCACCCACGCCCCCCCAGGAGAGTTCAACGAGGTGTTCAATGGTGAGGGAACACACCCCTGGAGGATTTCTAGCTGGATGGAACTGATGTGAATTAGTTCACCTCCAGCCTCCTTAAGGAGGAACAGTCACATGACCACATGACCCCGCTGTGACCTCACACACCGTTTGCTGTGCAGGGGGCTGGGGGGGTCAAACTCATTTTCGCTGAGGGCCACATCAGCATAACGGCTGTCCTCAAAGAGCCAGATGTAACTAATGTAACTACTCCTTAATGTAACTAATAAATGTAACTAAATGTAACTCAGTGTAATGTAACTAAATGTAACTACTCCTTAATGTAACTAATAAATGTAACTAAATGTAACTCAGTGTAATGTAACTAAATGTAACTACTCCTTAATGTAACTAATAAATGTAACTAAATGTAACTCAGTGTAATGTAACTAAATGTAACTACTCCTTAATGTAACTAATAAATGTAACTAAATGTAACTCAGTGTAATGTAACTAAATGTAACTACTCCTTAATGTAACTAATAAATGTAACTAAATATAACTCAGTGTAATGTAACTAAATGTAACTACTCCTTAATGTAACTAATAAATGTAACTAAATGTAACTCAGTGTAATGTAACTAAATGTAACTACTCCTTAATGTAACTAATAAATGTAACTAAATGTAACTCAGTGTAATGTAACTAAATGTAACTACTCCTTAATGTAACTAATAAATGTAACTAAATGTAACTCAGTGTAATGTAACTAAATGTAACTACTCCTTAATGTAACTAATAAATGTAACTAAATGTAACTCAGTGTAATGTAACTAAATGTAACTACTCCTTAATGTTAAATAACTGAATTCCTGACTGATTCTAGTTCCAAACATTACAGTTAGACAGAAAAAACATGTTTGTTTGTTTCTCTGTTCTAACATAAATCCTTTTCATTTGTCAGGTTATTAAACCCACAGAACTCCATCAATCAAGGATCAAACTATCAATCAATAAAGAAAAATAACATCAGACACAAGTTAGGACGTTAACTTTGTTTGCAATGTTTAGTCATTAAGATGGGCTGAAGTGCTGCATTGTGGGAAATGTTGCGTTGTGTTTCTCATTTTCTCTTCCATGTTCCTCCTCAGATGTTCGATTCCTGCTCAACGACGACAATCTTCTCAGGGAAGGTGCTGCAAAGTAAGTAAAACGTTTAGCAGTCAGAATGTGGATTTCCTACCAGTCATCGTGCGTATTATTATTAACTATTAATAAAGCAGGTTGCGTCAGCCTTCAGTTCACGTCCAGCCTCCTGCAGCTCGTTCATGTTCAGAACGTGATCTTCCAGTCAGGAGATGTTCTTCATGGTGTTTCCTGTCCGCTCCTCATGTAGAAACCGTTTGTGTGTGTCTGCAGTGCGTTTGCCCAGTACAACCTGGACCAGTTCACCCCAGTGAAAGTGGAAGGCTATGAAGAACTGGTGAGTGCGTGTGATTGGCTGCAGCAGCAGGTTTTGTAGTTCACTTCCTGTTTGAGTCAGGTCTGTGATGTTCTCCAGTAGGACACGGGGAACCGGACCCACATGCTTCTGGTTTTTATTGCTCTGATGTCATAACCTCATGAGGTTTCAATCATGGGGGGGTTAAGGATTACATTCCAGCGTTGCCTCCCCAGGAAACGAGCTGGGCGACGCCTTTATTTTGGCGGGGTTCATGTTTGCGGCTCTGGATGAGATGATTTCACCGTCTGATGCAAACGTGTCGTCAGGTACCTCTGCTCCACGACGGGGTGGAGTCCCAGCAGGCTGAGGGCAGAGGAGATGGAAAGATCAGGCTGGGGGGGGAGTGACTGCTGTTCTCTACCCCCCCCTTTTTTTTATGTGTGTCTTTTGCTTTTTTAAACATCTCTCTTTGGGATTTCTTCTCCTTTTTCCATAACATCTCTGCAGTTGGTCTCTGTTGTTCTCCATCCCTCTCCTCCTCTCATTCTGTCTCTCCCTCCTGACACCTGTCTCACATCTCTCCTTCCTGACACCTGTCTCACATCTCTCCTTCCTGACACCTGTCTCACATCTCTCCCTCCTGACACCTGTCTCACATCTCTCCCTCCTGACACCTGTCTCACATCTCTCCCTCCTGACACCTGTCTCACATCTCTCCCTCCTGACACCTGTCTCACATCTCTCCCTCCTGTCTTCCTTCCAGGTCCTGATCACGGAGCATGGGGACCTGGGGAACGGCCGGGTCCTGGACCCCAAGAACAAGATCTCCTTCAGGTACGACCACCTGAGGAAGGAGGCCAGCGACCCGCGGGGCCAGGAGGTGGATGGCGCCGTGGAGGGCTGGAGGAGCGCCGTGGACTCGGCCGTCCGTGCCTACGTCAAGGATCACTACCCGAACGGCGTCTGCACCGTAGGTCCCCGTTATCACGTGTGTGTGTGTTGGGAACGGGTGTCAGAATCTGACTCCAGCTGGACGTGAAGCGTCTCCTCATGGGCTGACATCAGGTTGCTGTTCATTTATTCATGGGGGGGCCTTTCTGACCCCACAAACACAGAGCAGGAGAAATGGAACGGTGCCAGTCAGCTGTGTTTGGACTCTGTTGTTCTGTTTATGTCAGTAATGGAACGTGGAGTTTAGAGTTACACAGAACACAGTGTGGAGCTGAACACCAGTGTGTGGGTCGGGGGTCACAGGTCAGAGCTGGACCTGTGGTTTTGAAGCCACTCTTGCATTCATTTTCTACATATTACATGTAAAACCTTTGACCTGTGTGTGTGTGTGTGTGTGTGTGTGTGTGTGTGTGTGTGTGTGTGTGTGTGTGTGTGTGTGTCCTGCTTTTTAAACGTGTTTTCCTCTCCAGGTTTATGGTAAAACCCTGGACGGACATCAAACCATCATCGTTTGCATCGAGTGTCACCAGTTCCAACCCAAAAACTTCTGGTACGTCTGAGGTGGTTTTCTGGTCTGTCTGGAGGAACATCTCACCTGAGGCAGGTGTTTGGTTAACGGTGCTTTAAGGCTGTCGGCTCTCAGAAGGGCCGATCTAATGGGATGAGAGCAGCTCCAATCCTCTTTGCTGGCCTCTAATGGGCTTACTGGTTTCAGTCCCAATGATCCCACAGCTCCTGGAGGAGATCGTAACGTCTGGATTAGAGACACGGTGACGCCATATGGTGTTCGCTGAGAAGACCAAAAAAGGGACATTTCCTTGTCTTAGATGGTCTCCATGGAGACCAAGAGTCAACAAGTGATGGCGGTGACTTAAACTCAACTGGTTTTCTTCTCCCCTCAAAGGAACGGACGCTGGAGGTCAGAATGGAAGTTCACGATCTCCCCCTCCACCACTCAGGTGGCAGGAATCATGAAAATCCAGGTAGGTCATTCTTCAGGAGCCGTTCTGGAGCCTGTAGATCGATTTCTCTTTCTGGAGTTTGTGTCCTGCTGGGTGGAGTTACAGCGTCAGAGCCTCTCCCCCCTCCAGGTCCATTACTATGAAGATGGAAACGTCCAGCTGGTGAGCCACAAAGAAGTCAAGGAGTCCATGTCCGTTTCTGTGAGTAGAGACCAACACCTCCTGATCAGACCTTCACCGTCTGCTCAGGGCTCTGCTGCTGATTCTTTTCTCTGCTCTTCAATCTGTTTTATGTCTCTCAGAATGAAGCTTCTACTGCAAAGGAGTTTGTGAAGATCATGAGTGCAGCAGAGGATAACTATCAGGTAGGCAGAAAGGTGTCCTGATGAATTCTGACCCATCATCATCATCATCATCACGTTACAGTTCCACACCTGGAGATGATCTCTTCCGTTAAAAAACTTTTGATCTGAGTGTCTCTGCCCCCCCCCCCCAGACGGCCATCAATGAGAACTACCAGACCATGTCAGACACTACCTTCAAAGCCTTACGCCGCCAGCTCCCTGTGACGCGCACCAAGATCGACTGGAACAAGATCCTGAGCTACAAGATCGGCAAGGAGATGCAGAACGTCTAACGCCAGCAGAGGAAATCAGACCACCCCCCCACCAACACCAACACCCCCCCAAAACATCATTGCATGACTGGATAGTTGTATCGTCTTTGTACAAAAATTTGAGAAACAGGGACAATGAAAGGCGTGGTCTCACCGCCGTGAGACCACGCCTTTCACTCCCTGTTGATTGGCGCGTCGGGTTTGTGATGATGGTGGAACGGGTCCTCTGTGGGGGGGTCCCATCCACTCATGAAGAACCCGGGTCCACGTCCCGGTTAGCAGCCCGTAAATGGGTGTCACTGCTGTTGCTCACTCAGAACCTCCTTCCTCATGTCGGTACTTGCTGTCGTCCCGGACGGCGTCCCGCCCCCGGCGCTCCTGGCCAATCGCCTTCAGACTTCAACCGTTAACGCCCTAACCAACTCGCCATCAGCCACGTCATGTGCATCATGTCCAATCACAATAAAGTCCAGACGTGTCACTTCCTCCTCCAGTGCTTCTTCCCTAGAACCTGACTGTATTATAAGGAGGCACATTGTAATATATACCTGTATGAACACCTGTCTGTCAGCGCGGGGCTGGATTTCCATGAGATTAACTGTATTTCAGTCACAATTATGTTGCATTAAAATGACAAATTTTTTATTTACTGACTCGTCATTTTTGAGAACCTTTAATGTGAAAAATAAAAACGGGAAGCGAGTCGTGACTGCGTTAAGGGGGGGGGGGGCGTCAAAGTGAAAGATTGTGGTAGGGGGTGTTTAAGGGTCTTGACCGTCACTATGGAAACCACTCAGGACTATATTTTTTATTTCACGGTTTATTCCCTACAAATCGGAAGCAGCTAGAATGATCTAAAAAATAGAAGACTTAATAATTAAAGATTAATTTGGTAAAATACATTTATTAAATTTATTAAGGATTAATAAAGTATATATCTAAATAAGGTGACATCACCTGGTGGCAGAAATTTAATTTATTTGATCTTAATTTAATTCTAACGCATTGAGCTTTAGAATAAAATTTAAAATTTAGAGCGGAAGTGTACCGATGAACTGCGCATGCGCGCTAGTGTTGATGTTAGTGACGTCATTCGATCATATTTACGTGTTTTTTGTTGTTTTGACTCTTCCGTCTTCCCGTCGCTTCGAATGACGTCACTCGGTCCGGTCCGTTCTGAATGGACGCCGGGCTAACCGGGACAGGTAACCGGGACAGCGCCCTCTGGCGGCGGCAGCTAGTCGTCCCGGTTAGCCCGCCGGTGGCTAACTAGCTTAGCTAACTAGCTTAGCTCTTAGCGCCTCCAGCGCGGCTCGCGACACGTCGTCACTCCGCCGCCGCCGCGCAGACACGCAGGACGGGCTGCTGGGGAGGGAATGCCCGCTGCGACCCGAACCGGCCCCCACACACACACACACCGAGGTGAGCACACACACACACACACACACTCACACACACACACACACTCACACACTCACACACACACACACACACACCCGGTCACCGAATCCACTCGGTCTCCACTCTCAAGAAGTTTGTGTTAGCCGTTAGCCGTTAGCTAGCAGCGCGAGCGTCACCGGTTTAAACGGAGCGCCTCGTGCTCCGGTGCCGGTGCCGGTACCGGGCCGGGCCCCGGTCCCTTCAGCCACCCACCGGGGAGCAGACTGGTGTGGGTCCGGGTTCTGACCCCACACCCTACCGGGTCCTACCCGGTCCGGTGGACCCCCGGTTGCGCACCGGCTGCCCGGTGTTCCTCTGCTCACGTCAGCCGGTGATGAGCCTCCAACCGGAGACGCGTGGCTTCACCGGGGGGCTCAGGCTGGTGGTGGGGGGTTCGGGTCTGTTGAAGCGCGTGGACCGGAACCGGAACCGTGTGTTCCGGTCCCGTGGGTCCAGGCTCGCGCTGACCACGTCCCGAACATACGTCATCAATAATGACCTCGATCTCATTTTCACATGTACAGAGTTGTTTCCATAGCAACCTCCTGTTGATGGGTTCATCGATGTGTAACAGAACTTCTGAAACCATCAATCGATCTATTGATCAATCAGTCGATCGGCTCTGAGCCAAGTGGCCAAAAGTGTTGGGTCACATGAGGTCAGGAGGTCGGCGTGGAGACTACGGCCCGGTCTGTGGTACCGAATCGCCCCGAACCCGACCCCTGAAGCAGAACTGTCAGGCCCGGGTCAAGCTGGGGTCAACACACACACACACACACACACACACACACACACACACACACACACACACACACAGATCCGGATCAGACCAGTCCTGGACCTTTATTTAGCACCCATGTCCCCGGCGGGTAATGCGATCTCAGCCTGAAATGTGTCCCTACTTCTGATGGGGCCGATTGCCCCGCCCACAACAGGAAGTCTTCATCACGTATGAGACGTCAGTCGTTCAGGTGGTTGTTGGTTCAAACCGGCGTTCAGGTGGTTGTTGGTTCCAGCCCCCCCCCATCCCTCGCGGTGGCGTCCTGCTTTGCATACGGAGACAGTTTGATGGATGGGGACACATTTGGATCTATGCAAACGGGCTCACCTGGAGCGTCAGGTGTGTGCCGAGTCAACGTCAGCTGGTACAAAGGGCGTCAGTTTGATGCCCCCCACCTCAGCCTTCACCCTGGTCCTCGTCCTCATCCCCCCTCCTGCTGGAGGCCACGCTCCTCTCAGGCTTATGTTCAGTTTCTTAGCAACTAGAAGGAGATGCTTTTTTGGGCTGGTGCTTTGTGATGGGGGGGCATTGTTCAAAAACACCCCCCCCCACCTGGAGCTTTAACAGCTGTGATTGGTTTGTACCGTCTGGAAGAGAACATGGCTTAAGTTCAGAGACCGTGCATCTGACATACGTGAGCGGTCAACACGTCAAGAACACGCCTGTTAGTGAGTCCGTTAGTGACCTCCTCCAGGTGGCGCTCCAGACTGAGGCGTGTGTCAGAAATGAAATGATTCCAGCGTAGCGTAGCATAGCGTAGCGTAGCGTAGCGTAGCTCGCTAGGGGACCAGGGCAGGAAGCTCTTGTTACCCCAGACGGGGACCTGGGTCCTCATTACCTGTAGCTCGTGTCGGGACAGGTCGCTCGGATGTTGTGGCCTCATTAGAATAATCTGAAGCGTGCTGATTGGCTCCCTGATGGCCAGGTGTGTGTGTGTGTGTGTGTGTGTGTGTGTGTCACCTCCCCTCTCCTTTGATTCTCCTCCTCCACTCCTCCTCTTCTTGCCCTTCTTTACCTCCTTCCCCTCTTCTCATTCTCCCCCCTCCCTCCATCTGGCAGCAGCCCCCCCCCCCCTCCAGTCGTGACATCACTCTGTTTGCGTAGCTATTGTCTTCCAGCGGCGGCGGCTCTTCACCAGCTTCAGTCCTCCATTCAGCCCCCTCCCTCTGCCCCCTCCCCGGGAAAGCCTCTCTCTCTCTCTGCCCCCCCCTCCATCAGTGAAGCCTACAGAGGAATGAGGAGTCGGAGCGACGGAGGGGAGGAGGAGAAGCGGGATCTCGCCGGCTGGAGGAGGGATGCTCTAGCTAGCGCCTGGCGACCACAGCTAGCCTGTTTTTAGTTATCGATCGATTGATCGGTCCGATCCTCCAGGAGGCCTCTTGTTTTTTTGTTTTTTTCGCGGCTGGACCGTGTGTGTGTGTGTGTGTGTGTGTGTGTGTGTGTGTGTGTGTGTGTGTGTGTGTGTGTGTGTGTGTGTGTGTGGAGGGGGCTTTAAAGCAGCGGGGCTAGCGGCGCGGGGCATCTGGCCGTCTGGCTGGCTACATTGTATAGCGTTGATGACCCCCGCTGTGTAGCCGCCTGCTCACCAACCCCCCTCTCCCCCCCCCTTCCTCTCCTCTCCTTCCTCCTCCTCCTCCTCTCCATCACAGCTCCCGGCCAAGCCATGTTCGGCACCGAGTCCTCATGTAAGTACCAGCATCCTCCTCCCCAGCCGCTCCTCCATGTTGGTGTGTGTGTTCTACTGGGGGGGCCGGGTCTCCTCTCCTCCTCCATCATCTCTCCATCCGAACGTCTCATCTTCCTGTTTTGCCTCCGGTGGCAGCCTGCATGGGGGGAGATCTGGGAGCTACCAATTTATTAGCATTAGCACCTCTGCTAGCTCGTCACGCCGAGCAGACTGGCTTTGCTGTATATGTGTGTGTGTGTGTGTGTGTGTGTGTGTTCATGCCGTCGCCTCATCGCTGTGTGTGTGAGGCGTTCACTGGAGGTGATTCCAGAAGCCTCGCTTGTGCTTCCAGGTCTGAAGGCGTGAGCGTAGTGCCAAGCAGAGCTAGCACGCTTCCAAGGCTAATGTAGCATGTAGCATATAGCATGTGTGTGTCCCCTCTCACCTGTGTGGTGTGTGATGTACCTGATGAGGGGTCAGCTGGACTGAAGGCTAACAGACGGTCTGGTCTGGGGTCACGTCCCAATTCGTGCTGGAGCCTGAGGTCACCAGGGGGTCAGCTTCTGTGGGTCTGATGTTTAATTTGGTGATGGCAGTAAATAAACACACACACACACACACACACACACACACACACACACACACACACACACACACACACACACACACACACACACAGTGTTGACTCAGTGCTGAACGTTTCTGCCTGACAGAAATCATCTTGTGTTTGTGTTGGGCAGCTCTGTAGTCACACAGGTGCGTTTGTTTTCATCACCTTCATAAAACTGAAGTGGACGCGTCCCATTCTGAGCCGATGGGGGGGGGGGGGTCAGCTTAACTGTCACAGCTGACGTGAGCCAATCGGCTCCTGAGAAACAAGTTCGTGCAGAATCTAATCATCTGATGAACAAGTCTGAACATGTGTTATCCAGCACTCCTTGGTAACACTTCCTGCTAACGCTCTCTGCTCTTAGCAACTAGCGCTAGCTAATGCTAGCTATTCTCTGAGCCCCATGATGAGCCGTTAGCTGATGAGCTAACTGTTTGTTAGCGGGTTGTTAATGGAAGAGAACTCTGAACCAACACTTCCTGTTCAGGTTCAGGTCGTGACCTCACCTGGTCAGATTGGAGGGAGGAGCCTCTTCTGTAGGCTACTTCCTGTAGATCTCCATGGAAACAGCTCGTGTCCATGTTCATCTCCAACATGAGGACATGGTGGGTTGGAGACAGTTTGGTTTGCAAACATAATTTCGTCTTGAACTACCATCGCTTCTCTATGTTAGATGTTACCATAGTAACCATAGTTATCATAGTAACCATAGTTATCATAGTAACCATAGTTACTGGTAGTCACCTGTCGCCCAGCGGTTACAGGTTCTGTCTTCATGACAGTTTCCGCCGTGCTGACGCCATCGGCGTGACGTCGGGGGGGAAACGATGACAGGAATGTTTCTGGGCGACAAGCGGGGGCCACCTGTCCTCTTTGGGGGGCGTGACTCACCTGACGGGGGTGTCAGGTCCAGGTGGGGGCTGGATGGGGACCAGAAAGGATCCTGATACCTCCTTAAAGTGGTGAAACACAATCTGAATTCTAATCTGTTAATCTATAATCCTGCAAACGGTCCTCGTCTCCCTGCCAGGTAGGACTGACGTCATCTGAGGACACCCCCCCCCCCATCCTGGACCACTTGGGATCATCTTCATCTTCACACACTGAGCTCATGTCTAGGGGTTTGACCTCTGACCTGCGTCTGTCCTCTGGCCCGGTTCTGATCAGGATGCTGGACCGTAAGTCTGCACCCAGTCACCTGAAAGGGTTAATGAGGAGGCGTCTAAACGTCCACACCTGTGAGTTCAGCTTTCCTCAGCCCGTCCAATCAGAGGGTGTCTGGGAGGTATTGATTATCTGATCTGATTATCGTCTGTTTATTGATGCGAACTGAAATTTGTAGAAATTCAGGAAGAACAAAATCCTTCATCTGAAATATTTGATGCTCTTATTTTGAAGATGAAACCTGAACGCGTAGTTTCCTACGCCACGCCCTGACGTCATGTTAGCTCAAACCGTGTAGCCTTTAGCGCTAGCTGTAAACGTCACAGGTCGTCTCAAACAAAATAATAAATTTAAAGCCCCTCGTGTTGAAGCCATTGATTAAATCCGGTTCCTCTTCATCATCATCATCATCATCATCATCATCATCATCATCATCATCATTTTAAACCAGGGGGGGTCAAACTCATTTTCGCTGAGGCCACATCAGCATAACTGCTGTCCTCAAAGGGCCAGATGTAACTAATAAATGTAACTAAATGTAACTCAGTGTAATGTAACTAAATGTAACTACTCCTTAATGTAACTAATAAATGTAACTAAATGTAACTCAGTGTAATGTAACTAAATGTAACTACTCCTTAATGTAACTAATAAATGTAACTAAATGTAACTCAGTGTAATGTAACTAAATGTAACTACTCCTTAATGTAACTAATAAATGTAACTAAATGTAACTCAGTGTAATGTAACTAAATGTAACTACTCCTTAATGTAACTAATAAATGTAACTAAATGTAACTCAGTGTAATGTAACTAAATGTAACTACTCCTTAATGTAACTAATAAATGTAACTAAATGTAACTCAGTGTAATGTAACTAAATGTAACTACTCCTTAATGTAACTAATAAATGTAACTAAATGTAACTCAGTGTAATGTAACTAAATGTAACTACTCCTTAATGTAACTAATAAATGTAACTAAATGTAACTCAGTGTAATGTAACTAAATGTAACTACTCCTTAATGTAACTAATAAATGTAACTAAATGTAACTCAGTGTAATGTAACTAAATGTAACTACTCCTTAATGTTAAATAACTGAATTTATTAACTTTGTTCACAACGTTTCTGTCAGAGTTTAAATGGGCTGAATTACTGCATTGTGGGAAATGAAGTCTACTATTTTTATGTATTTTTAGACACTCTGACCTTTTATGCTTTCACTGGCCACATAAAATGATGAGGCCCCCACATTTGGCCCCCAAGCCTTGAGTTTTACACATATCTTAAATGATCAAATTGTGATGCTCTCCAGGAGTCTGAATGTTCCCAGGTTAATTCCTGACCCTGAACGCCACACAGACCTGATGCCGGGTCGCGCCGGTCCGTCAGCTGATAAGAGCGCTCTGAGAAATGGAATTAGCCGGTGGAATCCCGTCGGATGGCTCGGGGGCCGTGCTCGGACCGGTCGGATACTGTGATGTCGTTTGATAAGCGCGGTGCTAAGCGGCTAACGGCCTGAGCGTCTCCGTTGTGAGGAGCAGCAGGAGGTGCTGATGGAAATAGTCGTGCGTCGGGGGCCAAACGGCTCTCCGGCGACAACTCGTTGTCTTCGTTGCTATGGAAACGCCTGCAAGAATGGCGAAACGGCAGAGCGATGAGGTTTCTGTGGCAACTGCTGACTTGGGCTATTTCTGTCCGTGGAGCTAGAGGTGGAGGAGGAACCGGCTGGAGGACCTTCAGGAGACGTTCCATCTGCTGGAGACACACGTCTGTCTCCACAGGGGTCAGTACGGGGTTAAACCTGCCACAGGAGCTCCACCCTCCAGGTGGTCCAGGTGTAGCAGCTAGTTTTCATCTGTTTGACGTCTCTGTCAGAGTTCAAATGGACTGAATTACTGCATTGTGGGAAATGTAGTTTTGGTCAAAGAACACTTTTGACCCGTTTATTTTTAGACACTGTGACCTTTTATTCTCTGGGGGGCCACATAAAATGATGTGGAGGGCCACATTTGGCCCCCAGGCCTTGAGTTTGACACCCCTGATGTATCATCTGTGCTAACAGCGCTAGCCTAACCCTGCTAGCCCTCCATCCTGCCTGTGTCGTGTCTGCTGAAGGAAGACAAAGGAGTCATGTGACCTGAAGGTCGCTCAGTCTAATAAATGGATGCCCCCCCCCTCAAATGCTGCTCAGGGGTTCTAGAGCCGGACCCCCCAGGTTCTCCATCAGGCCGGTCAGAGGTCATGTGACACACTGGTGACACTGGGAGGTGTGGGATCACCGGTGGAGGGCTGGTGATGCTCGCTGTGAATCTGCCTCCATCCTGCTGGGGGGTTGTGTGAGGGTTGCCATGGTTACCTCTGGAGGAGGAGACGGAGCAGCACCTGCTTCTCCCCCCTTTCATTAAAACCCATGCTATTGATTGGCTGCACTGGTCCCCCCCACCTTGCAGTTATTCTGCTGGGTTACTAACTGATAGACGAGGGAGGCGTCAGCGTGATGTCACTCAGGCAGCAGCCAATCAGGGAGGAGGAGCCAGCCCGGGGGCCTCCGGTGGTGATGGAGGCTGCTAGCTGCTGCTCAGCCTCATGCCTGGTGCTGCTGGGGGGGTCGTCTGAGGGAGGGGGTGCTGCTGGCGGCACGATGGAGGGTAGGTCATGTGACCCGCGGTGCAGACAGGAACACGCTAGCTGTGTTCTGAGGCGTGTGCTGCGTGTGTTGGGCTACATTTAGCATCATGTGTGTGTTTGAAGAGCTTCCTGTTCCAGATCAAACAGATTGTCGTCGCTCTCTACCTGCAATCTGATTGGAGGAAAGAGTCAAATGTTGTTACAGAAAGCCATTGATCTTTGGGCCAATCAGCTCTGCTCTAGTCGTGTTGACGTAAAAGGAAATAAAGCTGAAGCTCCACAAAACAGTCTGATTGGTTTAAAAAGCGTTTGTAGATAACCAATCAGGAGAGCTGTTACATAAACCAAACCAATCAGGATCCTGATTGATCCACCAGCGACAAATATTTTTCTGGGTGTGTGATGATGTCATCATTCAGTTCGTGCTGCTGGATATGATGCAGGTAAAGAGTCTGACATCAGATCACACCTGGTGGGATCACACCTGATGGGATCTCACCTGGTGGGATCACACCTGATGGGATCACACCTGGCTGATCACACCTGGCTGATCACACCTGGCTGGCAGGATCACGCCTGGTGGGATCTCACCTGGTGGGATCACACCTGGGCTAGTGCCCGTGGTCATGTGATCACAGGTTATTTGACCGGAGGTTTGAACTCGCTGATCTCAGGAACCCCACTGGAGGGGTAGTTAATAAAAACCACCCGCTGATTCTGCCCCTGATCACCTGATCCCGCCCCTAGCAGCCACAGGTGCCCCCGCCCCAGAGGGCCCGCCCCCAGAGGGCCCTGCTGTCTCCTCATGGCGTACGGTTCTGGCTGGACAACACGGGCCGGTGTTTTCAGGAAAACAGCCGTGTGCTCTCAGCGGCGCAGCCCGGTGGCAGCTGGGGGCCGTGCGGGCGGGGGCCGGCCTTAAAGGAGCCTTTCTTCAGGAGGAGAACCGCCACTCCAGGAGGCGGAGCCTCCATGAGGGGGCACTTTGTTCCGCTCTTTACCCTCCGTGTGATCCAGGGAACGGACCCAACAACCCCCACACACACACACACACACTACCCTTTACTGGTGTACATACCAGAACCTGACCCGGTATGACTGAGACCTGGTTCTGACCTGGTTCTAAACTGAGACCCGGTTCTGGATTAAAACCCGGTTCTGATCCAGTTCTGGTTTGAGACCCAGTTCTGACCCAGTTCTGGACTGAAATCTGGTTCTGACCCAGTGCTGGACTGAGACCTGGTTCTGACACGGTTCTTGACTAAGACCAGGCTCTGGACTGAGACCTGGTTCTGACACGGTTCTTGACTAAGACCAGGTTCTGGACTGAGACCTGGTTCTAGTTTGATACCCAGTTTTGACACAGTTCTGGACTGAGACTTGGTTCTGGATTGAGACCTGGTTCTGATCCCAGTTCTGTTGGGTCTAACTGATATCCCAGGATCCTCCTGCTGCTCGCTGTAGAACCAGAACCGGTTCCAGTGGGTTTAACTGGTTCTGTCTGCGGTGCAACGCTTCAGCTCCATAGATACTCTGATCATCAGGGATCAATAATTACAATAAGGAATATATTCTGGGTGCAGAAATAGTTTTATTGATGAACCTTATTGATGACGGTGCTGTTGACCTCATTGATGACCTCATTGATGAATGTTATGATGACCTAATTGATGAACCTTTTTGGTGAACCTTATTGATGAACCTCACTGTGGAGGAAAGTGTCAGGTGTGATGTGTGATAGAAGAGTTTCAGCTAAAATGAAGGGAAAGGTGTACAAAACTGTGGTGAGACCAGCGATGTTGTTTGGTCTAGAGACAGTGTCACTGAGGAAAAGACAGGAGACAGAGCTGGAGGTAGCAGAGATGAAGATGCTGAGGTTCTCTCTGGGAGTGACCAGGATGGATAGGATCAGGAATGAGTACATCAGAGGGACAGCACATGTTAGAGGTTCTGGAGATAAAGTCAGAGAGGCCAGACTGAGATGGTTTGGACATGTCCAGAGGAGAGATAGTGAATATATTGGTAGAAGGATGCTGAGTTCTGAACTGCCAGGCAGGAGGCCTAGAGGAAGACCAAAGAGGAGGTTTATGGATGTAGTGAAAGAGGACATGAAGGTAGTTGGTGTGAGAGAAGAGGATGAGAAGACAGGGTTAGATGGAGGACACTGATTGGCTGTGGAGACCCTGAAGGGAAAAGCTGAAAGAAGAAGAAGATTGATGAACCTTGTTGATTGACCTTATTGATGGACCTTCTTGATTACCTGATTGACTACCTTACTGATCACCTTATTGATTACTTTCCGTCTTCTGATCAGTCCGTTGGTCTGGATGCTCCTCCTTCAGGCCGTCTGGTTCTTTCTGCAGTGGTTCTGGTGACAATGGGTTCTGTTCTGGGTGTAGTTGGTACCTGACCCACGTCAGTCTGAGGCTCTCTGGATTGTTGCTGTAGGTTCACGTCCCACCAGAGCTCTGGAGGACCAGGCGTTTAGCGCCGTGCCGTTAGCGTTGTAGTGTCACACGTGTGTGTGGCAGACGTGAGGTGGTTCCACATGGATGTGGATGTACCAGTGACCCGTCTGTGCTGATGGTGGTTGTGTGTTCTAACCGTGTGTTGTGTTCTAACCGTGTGTTGTGTTCTAACCGTGTGTTGTGTTCTAACCGTGTGTTGTGTTCTAACCCCGTGTGTTGTGTTCTAACCCCGTGTTGTGTTCTAACCCCATGTTGTGTGTTCTAACCGTGTGTTGTGTTCTAACCCCGTGTGTTGTGTTCTAACCCCGTGTTGTGTGTTCTAACCCCATGTTGTGTGTTCTAACCGTGTGTTGTGTTCTAACCCCGTGTTGTGTTCTAACCCCGTGTTGTGTTCTAACCCCATATTGTGTGTTCTAACCGTGTGTTGTGTTTTAACCCCGTGTTGTGTGTTCTAACCCCGTGTTGTGTGTTCTAACCCCGTGTTGTGTGTTCTAACCCCGTGTTGTGTTCTAACCCTCCTCTTCTGTCTTCACAGTGAGCATGTTTCTGAATACGTTGACGCCCAAGTTCTACGTGGCTCTGACGGGAACCTCGTCCCTCATTTCAGGACTCATCTTGGTAAGAACCATCTCACCCTCCCACTCGCCCCGGGTCACCACCCGGTGGGGGGCGCTGGTCACGGGGTGTTGGGCTCAGAGGTCACACTGAGCGAACGGGAGACCCGTCTACAGAAGGCTGTGTGTACTGCTAGCTTTGTGGCTGCGTAGCATTCAGGATCAGAGGTTAGGGTAACAGGTTAGGGGTAGATGTTGGGGTTACAGGTTAGGGGTAGATGTTAGGGGTACAGGTTAGGGGTAGATATTAGGGTTACGGGTTAGGGGTAGATGTTAGGGTTGCTGGTTAGGGGCTGCTTTCTGCCCCCACCTCCACCTCCAGTGAGGTTCAGATTCCCAGTGATGATGGTGATGTAGAGGAACTATTGAATGTTTTAAAGTTAACGATTCCCTTTTGTTTTTATTGGTTTAATCATAAACTGTAAGGTGGTTGTTCAGGATGGAGCAGGTGGAGGACAGAAGACCTTTTGTTGGTGTAGATTCACTGAATGTTCTTCTAGAGGAGATTCTGGTGGAATCTGTGGAGAATCTGTGTGTCTCTTGTTCTCCCGGTGTCTGATTTGAAAATATTTGAATAGGTTGTTATTTGGAAGGTTGAATTTTCTAGCAAGCTCTTGAAAGGTGATAAAATTACCTTCTGTGTACAAATCTTTGTCTTTGTACCTTTATTAACCCATTGTTTTAAAGTTCTGCCTCCCATCTGGTGAGGGACGTGTGACGGGGTAGTGAAGTATTACACCTGTGGTTGTGTGAGCTTCACACCACTGAAATAACTTAAATTATGATTGCTGAAAGCTTTTTTACATGCCACAGAGGGAAGAACCTGTAAGGGGACATTCTTCATTAAATGTTGTTCCATGTGTTCCAGTGTCCGTACCATCTAACCAGCACCACATTGAACGAAACTGAGCTGCTCTATAATCAGTTCTTAACTGAGGAAGATTTATGGGAAGTACAAAGCTGAAAATCTATTTCTCTGTATTTTACTTTTCCATTAAAAAGCTAGTTATAGCTTTGTTTATTTCTTTAAAGAAACTGTTAGGAATTGTAATTCAAACACAATGAAATAGATATAAAAACTGGGAGAATAGTCATTTTAATTGTGTTTACTCTTCCAATCAGTGATAAGGCAGTTCTCACCATTTCTGTAGGTCCAACTTGGTCTAATAACTCGATGTGGTTTTCTGCAAAAATCTGCTTGTAGATATTCGTATTTCTACACCTATTTAAATCCACTTGGGCACCACAGTAAAGGTTTTGTTAGGTTTCTAATATTATTGTCCTGTATACTGAAGGACACAGCCTCGCTTTTTGATTTAACTTGCGTCTGGATGCAGGTCTGTATTGATGGAAGCATTGCATAAGAGAAGGAAATGAGCTTCATGGGTTTGAGAAACCAAGAGGTCATCAGATATAGATATTTGGTGTTCATGTGGACCGAAGCTGATCTGTTAACCGTTAATTTAGATGTTGGAGCGAATGGCGATAGCCAGTGGTTCTATGGCTATAGAGAACAATATGGCGGCATTAGGGCAGCCTTTGCAGACTCCTCTGGATAGTTAAAAAACACTGAACAGGAACCTTTTGGTTAGAACCTGTGCTTCACGACCATTAAAGAAGGTTTCAACTTATTGGATAAGTCTATCTGCAAAATTCATTTCTTTGAGAGTTTGTAAAAGAAAACTAAGTTCAGTTGTAGGGAAAGCCTTCTCCTCACCCAATGATAGTGTTAGCATGGGTCAATTCGATTACATGTAAAGCCTACTTATGATGTCACAACATTAAACCTGTTTGATCAGGATTCATTATTGTGAGTTTTCAGGGCTGAAAATCTCTGGAATAATCCGTTCCAGAAAACCCTCTGCGTCACGACTGTCAGAGTTTTAGGAAGATTTAATTTCCAAATGTTGTTTCGTCTCCCCCCGTCCTCCAGATCGTCCACTTTGTCTTTTAACAGCTGTATCTCCTTTTTCTTTTGTCTGAGTGACACCGATTGTTACGTCCTCATAAGGAGGAGGCGAAGCCTCGTTGTTCTGATGGAGGCGGGGCCTCCTCCCCCTAGTCGTTCTGATGGAGGCGGAGCCTCCTCCTGGTCGTCCTGCGGTGTGAATGATGTCACAGCTGGACATTCTCCTGTCTTCCAGATTTTTGAGTGGTGGTACTTCAGGAAGTACGGGACGTCGTTCATCGAGCAGGTGTCCGTGAGCCACCTGCGCCCCCTGTTGGGCGGCGTGGATAACAGCTCCCCCAGCAACTCCAACACCAGCAATGGGGAAGCGGACTCCAGTCGACAGAGCGTGTCGGGTGAGTTTAATGTTAAATAAATGTGAAATAAAACCAGATCCAGACTGATATTAATGTTAGAATAAAATGTTAAATAAATGTGAAATTAATGTGAAATAAATTCAATTTCAAACTGATATTAATGTGAAATAAAATTTTGAATAAAATCAAATCTAAACTGATGTCAAATAAACGTGAAATAAAACCAGATCCAGACTGACATTAAGGTTAGAGTAAAATGTTACTGTAAATTTCTGATAATATGATATGTTAATGTTACCATATGTGAATATATTTCATATGTTGCATAATTATGTTAATATGTATGTACAGTTTCTTATTTAAGTATTTACAGTATGTATGACCCCCCACCCCTACCCCGTGCCACGATCGCACAAATTTCCCCACTGTGGGACAATAAAGGATTATTATTATTATTATTATTAAATAAATGTTAAATAATTGTGAAATACAATTAAATCTAAACCGATTTAATTGTAAATCACATATTAATATTCACATTAAAATGTGAAATATAATCAAATCCGAACTGATAATGTTAATAAAATGTTAAATAAATGTGAAATCAAATCAAATCCAGGCTGATATTTAATGTTAGAATATTTAACGATTTCTGTTGTTGGCTTTTATATCTTAAATTATCTGAAGGAATGTTTGATGAACAACAACCCATCAGTCCCAGTAAAGATCAGAGTGTGTCGGGTTAATGACATCATACGTGTCACATGACTCGTTCTTCCCCTACAGAATGTAAAGTGTGGAGGAACCCGCTGAACCTGTTCCGTGGAGCTGAATACAACCGGTGAGTGACGCTCCCTTCCCCATTCTGTGCCCCCCCTGCTCCATCGTTCGTCCTGTTGACTGGCCACACCCCTCTCCACCTGTGTGCAGGTACACCTGGGTGACGGGTCGAGAGCCTCTGACCTACTACGACATGAACCTGTCGGCTCAAGACCACCAGACCTTCTTCACCTGCGACTCGGACCACCTCCGTCCAGCTGACGCCAGTAAGCACACACACACACACACACACACACAGTAGTGTGTGTCCTCTCGGGGTCAGAGGTCACACCCAGCTGTGTCTGTTTGCTGGCAGTCATGCAGAAGGCGTGGAGAGAGAGGAACCCTCAGGCTCGCATCTCTGCAGCCCACGAAGCTCTGGAGCTGGAGGAGTGAGTCCCCGCCGCGTCACTTCCTGTCGGGTTCTGAACCCGCGCCCCCAACCCTAACCCTCCTCTTCCTCCAGCTGTGCCACGGCGTACATCCTGCTGGCGGAGGAGGAGGCCACCACCATCATGGAGGCGGAGCGTCTGTTCAAACAGGCGCTGAAGGCGGGAGAGAGCTGCTACCGCCGCAGCCAACAGCTGCAGCATCACGGTAGGACGGCCCCCCACCCTGAACAGGAACCCCTGACCCTGAACTCTGTTACACTCTGTTCCTGCCCCCCCACCAGGAAGAGACACTAATGTCTTGGTGTACATCAAGAGGAGGCTGGCCATGTGCTCCAGGAAGCTGGGGAGGACCAGAGAAGCAGTGAAGATGATGAGAGATGTAGGTAGAACACACACAGACACACACACACACACACACACTGCCCTGCTGTGTGTGTGTGTGGTGTCCGGGCTGGCGTGTAACACACGTGTGTGTTTTCCAGCTAATGAAGGAGTTCCCTCTCCTCAGTATGTTCAACATCCATGAGAACCTGCTGGAGTCGCTGCTGGAGCTGCAGAACTACGCCGACGTCCAGGCCGTGTTGGCCAAGTACGACGGTGAGGACCCACGGGTGTGGCCCGCTACCCTGACCTCTGACCCCTGACCTCTAACTCTAATGTCTGACCCTAACTGCCCTAACTTACTGATCAATTAACCAATCAGTTTACTGATCCATCCATCGGTCCTTTTGCAGGAACTAGTCAGACCCAGTTGCTTACGTAACCTTTGGATACCACTTCCTGTTTATTGTGAGTCGCCTCGGGTTTGTGTACGTGGTGGACAAACTGACCTTCAGGTTCAGTTCAGGTTCAGTTCAGGTTTAGTTCAGGTTCAGTTCAGGTTTAGTTCAGGTTCAGTTCAGGTTCAGTTCAGGTTCAGTTTGTCCACTCACCCTGGTGTCACATGTCCACCGGTGGAACGAGTCGACCCACAATGCATCTGTGTGTTGTGTCCCCTGCCTCTGGGCTCTTTGCTGTAATCCTGTGTAATTCCTGGCTTTTGCTGTATTTACTAAACACCCCCCCTCAACACCCCCCCTCTGCTTTGTCTCCTCCAGATATTAGCTTACCCAAATCTGCAACGATATGCTACACAGCAGCCTTGCTCAAAGCCAGGGCGGTGTCCGACAAGTGAGTATCGGTCACTGATAGCAGTTTGTTTAGCGCTAACAGAGCCATTAATCGGTGATTGTGTTGATCGCTGATCGTATTGAACACTGATCGTATTGAACACTGATTGTATTGATCACTGATCGTACCGATTGCTGATCGTATTGTTCACATCCTGGCGCGCCGTCCGGTGTGTAGTCACTGCTGTTTGTCTGCAGATTCTCTCCGGAGGCGGCGTCTCGGCGAGGGCTCAGCACGGCCGAGATGAACGCCGTGGAGGCCATTCACAGAGCGGTGGAGTTCAACCCCCACGTTCCCAAGGTGAGGAGACCACGCCCACTTAAGCCACGCCCGCTGAGGCCACACAGAGCCCCCCTCCTGCTGGAGGAACTGAGTACTACATCGGGACAGAGTTAGTGTGAGGGTTAACGTTGAGGTGGGCGTAGCCTGACCCACAGCTTTAGTGTTAGCATTAGCATTAGCTTTAGCGCTACCATTAGCAAACCTCACCAGCGCTGCTGTCACACGGACAGGAAGTCACGAGCGGGTGTTTGGTCGTTGATGCGCTGCTGCCCTATTGATTGGTTTGATTGAGTATTGATTGATTCAGTGTGTAATTGTTTTCCAGCTGTGCTGATGTTTTTTCTGCTCCTCCTCCTCTTCCTCCTCCTCCTCCTCTTCCTCTTCCTCCTCCTCTTCCTCTTCCTCCTACTCCTCCTCCTCCTCCTCCTCCTCCTACTCCTCCTCCTCCTCCTCCTCCTCAGTACCTGCTGGAGATGAAGAGTCTGATTCTTCCTCCTGAACACATCCTGAAGCGAGGCGACAGCGAGGCGATCGCCTACGCCTTCTTCCACCTGCAGCACTGGAAAAGGGTGGAGGGGGCGCTCAACCTGCTCCACTGCACCTGGGAGGGCAGTGAGTACGCACACACACACACGCACACACACACACACACACACACACACAGCTGGTGTGACGGTGTGTGTTCTGGTGTCCAGCGTTCAGAATGATCCCGTACCCTCTGGAGAAAGGTCACCTGTTCTACCCCTACCCCATCTGCACAGAGACGGCCGACAGGGAGCTGCTACCCAGTAAGAGACGCTCCGACACACACACATGCACACACACACACACACACACCTCTTTGTGTGTAAATCCACTAATGCTTCACCCGAGTGCGTCTTTATCCGTTTTGCAGTTAGAAAACCCCTTCCTGTCTAGGGTAGGGCACCCTGCAGGGGTGAAAGGTGAGCTGTAGTTACAGGCAGGGGGTCAAAGGTCAGCCAGAATTAAAGGCAAATGAGCGTTTATAAAGATGAAGAATAAAACTTTTAGTAGGGGTGTGTGTGAGGTAAATGTTTGCTTTAAAGTAACGTGTGTGTGTGTGTGTGTGTGTGTGTCCGTCCCTCTGTCCGTGTGTGTGTGTCACGTGGAAGCAGTGTTTCACGAGGTGTCTGTCTACCCGAAGAAGGAGCTGCCCTTCTTCATCCTCTTCACCGCCGGCCTCTGCTCCTTCACCGCCATGCTGGCTCTGCTCACACACCAGTTCCCCGAGCTGATGGGAGTGTTCGCTAAAGCTGTGAGCACACACACACACACACACACACACACACACACACACACACACACACACACACACACACACACACACACACACACACATAAGGTGAACAAACGATGCGTATGTCTCACGTTTTCCCTGGAGGGTTTGGAACCCTTCTACTTCCTGTCCTTCCACTCTACTTCCTGTATCTAGACACACCTGTTTGTGTAACCATGGTAACCTGATGGTCTCATTCTGACTGTTGTCCCGTCTCCAGTTCCTCAGCACGCTGTTCGCTCCTCTGAACTTCATCATGGAGAAGGTGGAGAGCATCCTCCCGTCCAGCCTCTGGCACCAGCTGACCCGCATCTGACCCGGACCAGGACCCAGACCCAGATCGGGATCAGGATGCGGATCAGGACCAGACCTCCATCCGAACACGAACAGCTGGACTCAAACCCAGGACGTTGTGCTGGTTTGACTGACCTTTAGTCCGGACATCGGACCGTATTGGAGCAGAACTGGATCAGAACTCTGACCCGGTGCTGGTTTAGACTTTATTGATTTGTTTTCATTGATTTGCAGCTGTTTGGGTTTTTTTGTTGTTGTTGATCAGTTTCCATCATTTAAACCAGTGAGAAGACAAAACCTCAATAAAGGACTTTTTGTGTATCGCTGCAATCCAGCTTCTTCCCAGCATCTTGATTCACACACCGGAACCGGAAACCGCCGCTGGAACAGGCCACGCCCCCATGCTACCGCCACACACCTGGTGCTCCAGGCTCGGCCTCCAGAAGTCGTCTCTGATCTGAGCCCCGGTTCTGACCCGTCGCCCAGCTCTCTGCACTTGTTGTCATGGTAACACCGTAGGATTCTGGAGCTCCACCCCCTCACCTTTAGACGACAGGTTCACCTCGGGTTCTGCCAGCAATCTGATTGGCTGCAGACGAGCCTTCAGAGTCCAGAGGAAGTTCCAGGACTTCTGAACACTTTGTGGGTCAGAGGTCGTGGAGGGAGCAGACAGGTTTCACAACGGCGTGATGACATCATTCAAATGATGTCATCACGCAAGCAGGAAGTTGAAATCACGCAGTCCCTCGGTTCGACACAGTTCACCTCGGCGTCGCTGATTTCTTTAGTGCCAATCTGCATTCTTTATTTTAACAGTGCACTGTGTTCTGCGTCCTGATTGGCTGTGGACCAGACTCCTCCCTGTCGTGTCCTGTACAGACAGGGAGATGCTAACCATCGCACTAAACGCTGGACTTTTGGACATGCTAACGGAAGATTCAGCGGCTTCAGAGCGACTTTAAAGAATTAATGAATGTTCAGTTTGTTACATGAAGAAGGAAAATATTCAGTTTCAACCAGGATGTAAAAGTAAAAACAATAAAACCATAAGGGTGGAGTCACCTTTAGCATTAGCTTTAGCTTTGTGGATCATTGACTGCAGGAAGAACATTGAGACCAAAATAATATAATAGAGTAATAATAATACTGTTATAATAATAGTAATAATTATCGTTATATAGTATTTTTATTATAATTATACCTATTATAATAGTAATAGTGACTTAACGGGTCTCCACACCCGGAATGTCCACCGGAACTGGGTGTCGGCTGGGCGTCCTCCGTGGGGTTCAGTCCGGTCCACACACCAGGTTCTGAGGTGTCCGTTATCCAACGACAGCCCCTCCCAGGGGGGCGTGGCGCCGGGCAGGTCGGTCACGTGTGTCCCTTACAGGTGTGAACGTCCACCTGCTGGCGGCAGTCCCGGCAGCGCACCGCGCAGCACCAGTGGAACACGCACTCACACCGGGCGGTGCGGCTGACACGTGACGTGTCGTAGCCCCGCCCACAACACAGCACCTCACAGCCGGCCGCGCCGCGTGACGTCCCGTTGCAGACACGCCCACCCGTCCCCAGCGAGCCTGTGGGCGGAGACAAGTGTCAAGATAGGACAGCAGCATTGGACGACATCACTGTGACATCACTGACGACGCCTTGGAGGCGGGGCTCCTCTTAACACCCTTAACCCTAGTTGATGTTAACTATTGGTGGATTAACTGAGAAACTTAATGAGATCAAACATAAAGGGGCGTGTCTGACTTTTGATGACCAGGAAGTGACGCC
Organism: Antennarius striatus; assembly: GCF_040054535.1. Classification (NCBI taxonomy): domain Eukaryota; kingdom Metazoa; phylum Chordata; class Actinopteri; order Lophiiformes; family Antennariidae; genus Antennarius; species Antennarius striatus. The sequence continues at coordinate 25,737,625 of NC_090779.1, read as the reverse complement.
AGTGCGTTAGCGCAGGAGGTACCTGATTGGTGGTCTCCCACGCAGTAGTCAGGTGAGTCCTCCAGGTACACCAGGTCGTTGCTCCCGGGCCGTTTGAGGCTTTCATGCGCCGCCGTGAACCCGGTGCCATACTGGTTGAGCACCACCTGTATGGCGCCGTTGTACCGGCGGCGGAGGTGGTCCCCGGTGCGCCTGAAGTCGGCCATGGCCAGCCAGCAGGTGCGGAGGCTGCAGGAGCCGCTGACGCCGTGACACTTACACTCCAGCCTCATGAAGCGCTTCACCGCCTGGACGAGAGCGAGGAAGAGGAGGTTTGATTGTCTCCCCTGGACTACCAGTCACTGACGTGTGAAACCAGAACAGCGGTTCAGACCCCCCCTCTCACCTTCCTGCCAGCGCGATTGTTGTGCAGGTTGATGAGGGCGCGGCCGTCCCTCCCCGTCCTCTCCTTGGCGTCCACGAAGGCCCGGCTGAAGCGCACGGCGTGCTCCACGTGGTCGCTGCAGCCCCCCCAGTCGAAGGCGCCATTCTTGTCCCGGGACGACCCCTGTTTGGTGGGGTCACAGGAACAGGACTGCAGCTCGCCACGACTGCAGGCGCGTGCCAACGTGTAGACCACACCGGCTGAGGAGACGGCGTACAGGAAGGCCGCCTCACGGCTGCCTGACGGGACGAGAGACACTTCATTACTGAAAGAAGCTCTCCTAACCCCAACACCACCCTAACCCCACCCTAACCCCAGCCTAACCCCACCCTAACCCCACCCTAACCCCAGCCTAACCCCACCCTAACCCCAGCCTAACCCCACCCTAACCCTAACCTAACCCTAACCCCATCCTAACCCTAACCCACCCTAACCCTAACCCCACCATAAGACCACCCTAACTCTAACCCCACCCTAATCCTAACCTAAACCTAACTTTACCCTAATCCTAACCACTAACCCCACCCTGACCCTAAACCTAACCCCATAACCCTAACCCTCTGACCCTACCCCTATCCCAAAACCCCTTAACCCTTTAGTCTGACCACAACCCTTACAACCACCCTAAACATCAACCCTAAACAAAACCTAAGACTAGACCCACCCTAACCCCAAACTCTAACCTCACCCCAAAGTCTAACCTCAACCTAACACTAAACTAACCCTAACCTAACCCTCTAATCCTAGCCCTAACCCATAACCCTCATCTAACCCTAACACTAACCCCACCCTAATCTTTACTCCTAAACCTAACCTAAACCTAACCCTAACCTAATCCAAAAAATTTTTTTCAACCCATTGGTCTAGTAGAAAAAAAGTATGTTTAGAAGTTTTGAAACTCTGGTCTGAAGAAGGAAACACTTTTTGACCCGCCGGTCAACAAAATATTTTTGACCCACCAGTCTCAAAAAATTCTTGACCCTCCGGTTAACAAAAATTTTTTTTTTTGTCCCGCCGGTCTAAAAAATAAAAAGTATGTTTAGGTGTTTTAAACCCCTGGTCTGACGAAAAAACAATATTTTGACTCGCCAGTCATAAAAAAAATTTGACCCGCCAGTCTCAAAAAAAATTCTTGACCCTCCGGTCATCAATAAAAAAATTTTTTTGTCCTGACGGTCAAAGAAACAAAAAGTATCTTTAGGAGTTTTGAACCCCTGGTCTGAAGGAGAAAACACGTTTTGACTCGCCGGTCAACAAAAAATTTTTTTTTTGTCCTGCCAGTCTAAGAAACAAAACGTGTATTTCGGAGTTTTGAACCCCTGGTCTGAAAAAGGAAACACTTCTTGACCCGCAGGTCAACAAAATATTTTTGACCCGCCAGTATCAAAAATTCTTGACCCGCCGGTCAACAAAAAATTGTTGTTGTTTTTTTGTCCCGCCGGTCTATGAAAGAAAGAGTATCATTAGGACGTTTGAACCCCTGGTCTGAAGAAGAAAACACTTTTTGACCTGACCGACGACTAAATATTTTTGACCGGCCAATTTTTTTTATCTTGCTGGTCTAAAAAAGAAAAGGTATCTTTAGGAGATTTAAACCCCTGGTCTGACAAAAATTTTGACCCGCCGGTCAACAAAAAAAAATTTTTTTCTCCTGCCAGTCTAATAAATAACAAGTACCTTTAGTAGATTTGAACCCCTGGTCTGACGAAAAACCAATATTTTCACCCACCAGTTTCAAAAAAATTTCTTTTTTGTCCTGCCGGTTAAATAAAGAAAAAGTATGTTTAGGAGTGTTGGACCCCCAGTTCTGAAGAAAAAAAACACTTTTTGTCCCGCCGGTCAAAGAAATATTTTTGACCCGCCAGTCTCGAAAAATTCTGACCCGCAGGTCAACAAAAAAATTTTCTTGACCCGCCGGTATAAGAAAGAAAACGTATCTTTGGGAGATTTGAACCCCTGGTCTGACGAAAAACCAGTATTTTGACCCACCAGTTTCAAAAAAAATTCTTGACCTACCGGTCAAGAAAAAATTTTTCTTGACCCGCCGGTCAACAAAAAATTTTTTTTTTCTCCTGCCAGTCTAAGAAGGAAAAAGTATCTTTAGGAGTTTTGAACCCCTGGTCTGCCGAAAAATCAGTATTTTGATCCAGCGGTCAGAAAAGTTTTTTTTGATCCACCAGTCAGAAAAAAAAAAATTGACCCGCCAGTCTCAAAATGAATTCTTGACCTGCCAGTCAACAAAAATTTTTCCTTGACCCGCCGGTCAACAAAAAAAATATTTTTTTTGTCCTGCCGGTCTAAGAAAGAAAATCTATCTTTAAGAGTTTTGAGACCTGGTCTGACGAAAAAAATATATTTTGACCAACCGGTCAGAAAAAAAAATTGACACACCTGTCTCAAAAAAATTCTTGACTCGCCGGTCAACAAAAATTTTTCCTTGACCCGCCGGTCAACAAACAAATATTTTTTTTGTCCTGCCGGTCTAAGAAAGAAAAAGTATCTGTAGGAGTTTTGAACCCCTGGTCTGAAGAAAAAAAACACTTTTTGACCCGCCGGTCAACAAAATATTTTTGACCCCCAGTCTCAAAAAATTCTTGACCCGCCGGTCAACAAAAAATTTTTCTTGACCCGCCGGTCAACAAAAAAAAATTTTTTTTTTCTCCTGCCAGTCTACGAAGGAAAAAGCATCTTTAGGAGTTTTGAACCCCTGGTCTGCCAAAAAAACAGTATTTTGATCCGGCGGTCAGAAAAAAAAATTGACCCACCAGTCTCAAAATAAATTCTTGACCCGCCGGTCAACAAAAATTTTTCCTTGACCCGCCGGTCAACAAAAAAAATATTTTTTTTGTCCTGCCGGTCTAAGAAAGAAAACGTATCTGTAGGAGTTTTGAACCCCTGGTCTGACGTAAAAACAATACTTTGACCCTCCAGTCAGAAAAAAAAAAATTGACCCACTAGTCTCTAAAAATTCTTGACCCGCCGGTCAACAAAAATTTTCCTTGACCCGCCGGTCAACAAACAAAAATAATTTTTTTTGTCCTGCCGGTCTAAGAAAGAAAACGTATCTGTAGGACTTTTGAACCCCTGGTCTGAAGAAAAAAAACACTTTTTGACCCGCCGGTCAACAAAATATTTTTGACCCCCCAGTCTCAAAAAATTCTTGACCCGCCGGTCAACAAAAAAATTTTTTTTTTTTTGTCCTGCCGGTTTAATAAAGAAAAAGTATGTTTAGGAGTTTTGGACCCCTAGTCTGATGAAAAAAAAACACTTTTTGACCCGCCGGTCAACAAAATATTTTTGACCCCCCACTCTCAAAAATTTCTTGACCCGCCGGTCAACAAATAATTTTTCTTGACCCGCCGGTCAACAAAAAAACATTTTTTTTTGTCCTGCCAGTCTAAGAAGGAAAAAGCATCTTTAGGAGTTTTGAACCCCTGGTCTGCCGAAAAAACAGTATTTTGATCCGGCGGTCAGAAAAAAAAATTGACCCACCAGTCTCAAAATAAATTCTTGACCCGCCGGTCAACAAAAATTTTTCCTTGACCCGCCGGTCAACAAAAAAAATATTTTTTTTGTCCTGCCGGTCTAAGAAAGAAATCGTATCTGTAGGAGTTTTGATGCCCTGGTCTGACAAAAAAACAATACTTTGACCCTCCAGTCAGAAAAAAAAAATTTGACCCACTAGTCTCTAAAAATTCTTGACCCCGCCGGTCAACAAAAATTTTTCCTTGACCCGCCGGTCAACAAAAAAAATATTTTTTTTGTCCTGCCGGTCTAAGAAAGAAAAAGTATCTGTAGGACTTTTGAACCCCTGGTCTGAAGAAAAAAAACACTTTTTGACCCGCCGGTCAACAAAATATTTTTGACCCCCAGTCTCAAAAATTCTTGACCCGCCGGTCAACAAAAAATTTTTTTTTTTTGCCCTACCGGTTTAATAAAGAAAAAGTATGTTTAGGAGTTTTGGACCCCTGGTCTGATGAAAAAAAACACTTTTTGACCCGCCGGTCAACAAAATATTTTTCACCAGCCACTCTCAAAAATTTCTTGACCCGCCGGTCAACAAAAAATTTTTCTTGACCCGCCGGTCAACAAAAAAAAATTTTTTTTTGTCCTGCCAGTCTACGAAGGAAAAAGCATCTTTAGGAGTTTTGAACCCCTGGTCTGCCAAAAAAACAGTATTTTGATCCGGCGGTCAGAAAAAAAAATTGACCCACCAGTCTCAAAATAAATTTTTGACCCGCCGGTCAAGAAAAATTTTTCCTTGACCCGCCGGTCAACAAAAAATTTTTTTTTTTTGCCCTACCGGTTTAATAAAGAAAAAGTATGTTTAGGAGTTTTGGACCCCTGGTCTGATGAAAAAAAACACTTTTTGACCCGCCGGTCAACAAAATATTTTTCACCAGCCACTCTCAAAAATTTCTTGACCCGCCGGTCAACAAAAAATTTTTCTTGACCCGCCGGTCAACAAAAAAAATTTTTTTTTGTCCTGCCAGTCTACGAAGGAAAAAGCATCTTTAGGAGTTTTGAACCCCTGGTCTGCCAAAAAAACAGTATTTTGATCCGGCGGTCAGAAAAAAAAATTGACCCACCAGTCTCAAAATAAATTTTTGACCCGCCGGTCAAGAAAAATTTTTCCTTGACCCGCCGGTCAACAAAAAATTTTTTTTTTTTGCCCTACCGGTTTAATAAAGAAAAAGTATGTTTAGGAGTTTTGGACCCCTGGTCTGATGACAAAAAACACTTTTTGACCCGCCGGTCAACAAAATATTTTTCACCAGCCACTCTCAAAAATTTCTTGACCCGCCGGTCAACAAAAAAATTTTCTTGACCCGCCGGTCAACAAAGAAAAATTTTTTTTTGTCCTGCCAGTCTACGAAGGAAAAAGCATCTTTAGGAGTTTTGAACCCCTGGTCTGCCAAAAAAACAGTATTTTGATCCGGCGGTCAGAAAAAAAAATTGACCCACCAGTCTCAAAATAAATTCTTGACCCGCCGGTCAACAAAAATTTTTCCTTGACCCGCCGGTCAACAAAAAAACATTTTTTTTTGTCCTGCCAGTCTAAGAAGGAAAAAGCATCTTTAGGAGTTTTGAACCCCTGGTCTGACGAAAAAACAGTATTTTGATCCGGCGGTCAGAAAAAAAAAATTTGACCCACTAGTCTCTAAAAATTCTTGACCCCGCCGGTCAACAAAAATTTTTCCTTGACCCGCCGGTCAACAAAAAAAATATTTTTTTTGTCCTGCCGGTCTAAGAAAGAAAAAGTATCTGTAGGACTTTTGAACCCCTGGTCTGAAGAAAAAAAACACTTTTTGACCCGCCGGTCAACAAAATATTTTTGACCCCCAGTCTCAAAAATTCTTGACCCGCCGGTCAACAAAAAATTTTTTTTTTTTGCCCTACCGGGTTAATAAAGAAAAAGTATGTTTAGGAGTTTTGGACCCCTGGTCTGATGAAAAAAAACACTTTTTGACCCGCCGGTCAACAAAATATTTTTCACCAGCCACTCTCAAAAATTTCTTGACCCGCCGGTCAACAAAAAATTTTTCTTGACCCGCCGGTCAACAAAAAAAATTTTTTTTTGTCCTGCCAGTCTACGAAGGAAAAAGCATCTTTAGGAGTTTTGAACCCCTGGTCTGCCAAAAAAACAGTATTTTGATCCGGCGGTCAGAAAAAAAAATTGACCCACCAGTCTCAAAATAAATTTTTGACCCGCCGGTCAAGAAAAATTTTTCCTTGACCCGCCGGTCAACAAAAAATTTTTTTTTTTTGCCCTACCGGTTTAATAAAGAAAAAGTATGTTTAGGAGTTTTGGACCCCTGGTCTGATGAAAAAAAACACTTTTTGACCCGCCGGTCAACAAAATATTTTTCACCAGCCACTCTCAAAAATTTCTTGACCCGCCGGTCAACAAAAAAATTTTCTTGACCCGCCGGTCAACAAAGAAAAATTTTTTTTTGTCCTGCCAGTCTACGAAGGAAAAAGCATCTTTAGGAGTTTTGAACCCCTGGTCTGCCAAAAAAACAGTATTTTGATCCGGCGGTCAGAAAAAAAAATTGACCCACCAGTCTCAAAATAAATTCTTGACCCGCCGGTCAACAAAAATTTTTCCTTGACCCGCCGGTCAACAAAAAAACATTTTTTTTTGTCCTGCCAGTCTAAGAAGGAAAAAGCATCTTTAGGAGTTTTGAACCCCTGGTCTGACGAAAAAACAGTATTTTGATCCGGCGGTGAGAAAAAAAAATTGACCCACCAGTCTCAAAATAAATTCTTGACCCGCCGGTCAACACAAATTTTTCCTTGACCCGCCGGTCAACAAAAAAAATTGTTTTTTTGTCCTGCCGGTCTAAGAAAGAAAACGTATCTGTAGGAGTTTTGATGCCCTGGTCTGACGTAAAAACAATACTTTGACCCTCCAGTCAGAAAAAAAAAATTTGACCCACTACTCTCTAAAAATTCTTGACCCGCCGGTCAACAAAAATTTTTCCTTGACCCGCCGGTCAACAAAAAAAATTGTTTTTTTTGTCCTGCCGGTCTAAGAAAATCTATCTTTAAGAGTTTTGAGACCTGGTCTGAGGAAAAAATAATATTTTGACCAACCGGTCAGAAAAAAAAATTGACCCACCTGTCTCAAAAAAATTCTTGACTCGCCGGTCAACAAAATTAGTCTAAAAAATTTCATAAAGTTGTCCATTTTTTTCAACTCGATCATTCCGAAAAAACATTTTTTTTGACATTCGTAGATTATCAGATCTTTAAAAGTTTCTTACAACTTTTGCTGTTCATAACAGGTATTTAGTGTAGTGGATTGGGACAGGTTTAATACTCAGGAGGTTTGGGTTCAATCCCCAGCCTGGGTGGTTTTGCCTTGTCCCTATTTTTGTTCAGTTACTTCTTTTACTTTGCCTCATTCTGGGAACCAGAATTTTACCCCCTTCTTGTAATGTAATATAATTTGCCCGAGGGGATGAATAAAGTATATCTTCTTCTTCTTCTCCTTGGTGTTGTTAAAATTCTTCTTGTACCGTAATGATTAAAGATATCAATATTTTTCTTTTTCTTGTCACTCAGCCAGCATAGCTCACTGGAAACATGGTGGGCTGCCATACAACAGACCTTAGTTCAAATCACGTTGAAGACTTATAATTTTGCTCTGACAGAACCTCCCATTTCAATGTCACAGACTTTGTAACCTGTTGCTCTGAAAGACCCGCCAGTCTCAAAAAATTCTTGACCCGCCGGTCAACAAAATTTTTTTCTTGATCCGCCGGTCAACAAAAAAAATTTTTTTTTCTCCTGCCAGTCTAACAAAGAAAAAGTATCTTTAGGAGATTTGAACCCCTGGTCTGACGAAAAAACAATAGGTTGACCCACCGGTCAGAAAAAAAAAATTTGACCCGCCAGTCTCAAAATAAATTCTTGACCCGCCGGTCAACAAAAATTTTTCCTTGACCCGCCGGTCAACAAACAAAAATATTTTTTTTGTCCTGCCAGTCTAGGAAAGAAAAAGTATCTGTAGGAGTTTTGAACCCCTGGTCTGAAGAAAAAAAACACTTTTTGACCCGCCGGTCAACAAAATATTTTTGACCCCCCAGTCTCAAAAAATTCTTGACCCGCCGGTCAACAAAAAAAATTTTTTTTTTTGTCCTGCCGGTTTAATAAAGAAAAAGTATGTTTAGGAGATTTGGACCCGTGGTCTGATGAAAAAAAAACACTTTTTGACCCGCCGGTCAACAAAATATTTTTCACCAGCCACTCTCAAAAATTTCTTGACCCGCGGGTCAACAAAAAATTTTTCTTGACCCGCCGGTCAACAAAAAAACTTTTTTTTTTTTCCTGCCAGTCTAAGAAAGAAAAAGCATCTTTAGGAGTTTTGAACCCCTGGTCTGCCGAAAAAACTGTATTTTGATCCGGCGGTCAGAAAAAAAAATTGACCCACCAGTCTCAAAATAAATTCTTGACCCGCCGGTCAACAAAAATTTTTCCTTGACCCGCCGGTCAACAAAAAAAATATTTTTTTTGTCCTGCCGGTCTAAGAAAGAAAAGGTATCTGTAGGAGTTTTGATGCCCTGGTCTGACGTAAAAACAATAATTTGACCCTCCAGTCAGAAAAAAAAAAAGTGACCCACTAGTCTCTAAAAATTCTTGACCCGCCGGTCAACAAAAATTTTTCCTTGACCCGCCGGTCAACAAAAAAATTTTTTTTTTGTCCTACCGGTTTAATAAAGAAAAAGTATGTTTAGGAGTTTTGGACGCCTGGTCTGATGAAAAAAAACACTTTTTGACCCGCCGGTCAACAAAATATTTTTCACCAGCCACTCTCAAAAATTTCTTGACCCGCCGGTCAACAAAAATTTTTTTATTTTTTGTCCTGCCGGTTTAATAAAGAAAAAATATGTTTAGGAGTTTTGGACCCCTGGTCTGATGAAAAAAAAACACTTTTTGACCCGCCGGTCAACAAAATATTTTTGACCCCCCACTCTCAAAAATTTCTTGACCCGCGGGTCAACAAAAAATTTTACTTGACCCGCCGGTCAACAAAAAAACATTTTTTTTGTCCTGCCAGTCTAAGAAGTAAAAAGCATCTTTAGGAGTTTTGAACCCCTGGTCTGCCGAAAAAACAGTATTTTGATCCGGCGGTCAGAAAAAAAAATTGACCCACCAGTCTCAAAATAAATTCTTGACCCGCCGGTCAACAAAATTTTTTTCTTGATCCGCCGGTCAACAAACAAAAATTTTTTTTCTCCTGCCAGTCTAACAAAGAAAAAGTATCTTTAGGAGATTTGAACCCCTGGTCTGACGAAAAAACAATAGGTTGACCCACCGGTCAGAAAAAAAAAATTGACCCGCCAGTCTCAAAATAAATTCTTGACCCGCCGGTCAACAAAAAATTTTCCTTGACCCGCCGGTCAACAAAAAATTTTTTTTTTTTTTTCCTGCCAGTCTAAGAAAGAAAACGTATCTGTAGGAGTTTTGATGCCCTGGTCTGACGTAAAAACAATACTTTGACCCTCCAGTCAGAAAAAAAAAATTTGACCCACTAGTCTCTAAAAATTCTTGACCCGCCGGTCATGAAGAATTTTTCCTTGACCCGCCGGTCAACAAAAAAAATATTTTTTTTGTCCTGCCGGTCTAAGAAAGAAAACGTATCTGTAGGAGTTTTGAACCCCTGGTCTGACGAAAAAACAATAGGTTGACCCACCGGTCAGAAAAAAAAAATTTGACCCGCCAGTCTCAAAATAAATTCTTGACCCGCCGGTCATCAAAAATTTTTCCTTGACCCGCCGGTCAACAAAAAAAATATTTTTTTTGTCCTGCCGGTCTAAGAAAGAAAACGTATCTGTAGGAGTTTTGATGCCCTGGTCTGACGTAAAAACAATACTTTGACCCTCCAGTCAGAAAAAAAAAATTTTACCCACTAGTCTCTAAAAATTCTTGACCCGCCGGTCAACACAAATTTTTCCTTGACCCGCCGGTCAACAAAAAAAATATTTTTTTTGTCCTGCCGGTCTAAGAAAGAAAAAGTATCTGTAGGAGTTTTGAACCCCTGGTCTGAAGAAAAAAAACACTTTTTGACCCGCCGGTCAACAAAATATTTTTGACCCCCAGTCTCAAAAAATTCTTGACCCGCCGGTCAACAAAAAATTTTTTTTTTTTGTCCTACCGGTTTAATAAAGAAAAAGTATGTTTAGGAGTTTTGGACCCCTGGTCTGATGAAAAAAAAACACTTTTTGACCCGCCGGTCAACAAAATATTTTTCACCTGCCACTCTCAAAAATTTCTTGACCCGCCGGTCAACAAAAAAAAATTTTTTTTTGTTCTGCCAGTCTACGAAGGAAAAAGCATCTTTAGGAGTTTTGAACCCCTGGTCTTCCAAAAAAACAGTATTTTGATCCGGCGGTCAGAAAAAAAAATTGACCCACCAGTCTCAAAATAAATTCTTGACCCGCCGGTCAACACAAATTTTTCCTTGACCCGCCGGTCAACAAAAAAAATATTTTTTTTGTCCTGCCGGTCTAAGAAAGAAAACGTATCTGTAGGAGTTTTGATGCCCTGGTCTGACGTAAAAACAATACTTTGACCCTCCAGTCAGAAAAAAAAAATTTGACCCACTACTCTCTAAAAATTCTTGACCCGCCGGTCAACAAAAATTTTTCCTTGACCCGCCGGTCAACAAAAAAAATTATTTTTTTTGTCCTGCCGGTCTAAGAAAGAAAATCTATCTTTAAGAGTTTTGAGACCTGGTCTGAGGAAAAAATAATATTTTGACCAACCGGTCAGAAAAAAAAATTGACCCACCTGTCTCAAAAAAATTCTTGACTCGCCGGTCAACAAAATTAGTCTAAAAAATTTCATAAAGTTGTCCATTTTTTTCAACTCGATCATTCCGAAAAAACATTTTTTTTGACATTCGTAGATTATCAGATCTTTAAAAGTTTCTTACAACTTTTGCTGTTCATAACAGGTATTTAGTGTAGTGGATTGGGACAGGTTTAATACTCAGGAGGTTTGGGTTCAATCCCCAGCCTGGGTGGTTTTGCCTTGTCCCTATTTTTGTTCAGTTACTTCTTTTACTTTGCCTCATTCTGGGAACCAGAATTTTACCCCCTTCTTGTAATGTAATATAATTTGCCCGAGGGGATGAATAAAGTATATCTTCTTCTTCTTCTCCTTGGTGTTGTTAAAATTCTTCTTGTACCGTAATGATTAAAGATATCAATATTTTTCTTTTTCTTGTCACTCAGCCAGCATAGCTCACTGGAAACATGGTGGGCTGCCATACAACAGACCTTAGTTCAAATCACGTTGAAGACTTATAATTTTGCTCTGACAGAACCTCCCATTTCAATGTCACAGACTTTGTAACCTGTTGCTCTGAAAGACCCGCCAGTCTCAAAAAATTCTTGACCCGCCGGTCAACAAAATTTTTTTCTTGATCCGCCGGTCAACAAAAAAAATTTTTTTTTCTCCTGCCAGTCTAACAAAGAAAAAGTATCTTTAGGAGATTTGAACCCCTGGTCTGACGAAAAAACAATAGGTTGACCCACCGGTCAGAAAAAAAAAATTTGACCCGCCAGTCTCAAAATAAATTCTTGACCCGCCGGTCAACAAAAATTTTTCCTTGACCCGCCGGTCAACAAACAAAAATATTTTTTTTGTCCTGCCAGTCTAGGAAAGAAAAAGTATCTGTAGGAGTTTTGAACCCCTGGTCTGAAGAAAAAAAACACTTTTTGACCCGCCGGTCAACAAAATATTTTTGACCCCCCAGTCTCAAAAAATTCTTGACCCGCCGGTCAACAAAAAAAATTTTTTTTTTTGTCCTGCCGGTTTAATAAAGAAAAAGTATGTTTAGGAGATTTGGACCCGTGGTCTGATGAAAAAAAAACACTTTTTGACCCGCCGGTCAACAAAATATTTTTCACCAGCCACTCTCAAAAATTTCTTGACCCGCGGGTCAACAAAAAATTTTTCTTGACCCGCCGGTCAACAAAAAAACTTTTTTTTTTTTCCTGCCAGTCTAAGAAAGAAAAAGCATCTTTAGGAGTTTTGAACCCCTGGTCTGCCGAAAAAACTGTATTTTGATCCGGCGGTCAGAAAAAAAAATTGACCCACCAGTCTCAAAATAAATTCTTGACCCGCCGGTCAACAAAAATTTTTCCTTGACCCGCCGGTCAACAAAAAAAATATTTTTTTTGTCCTGCCGGTCTAAGAAAGAAAAGGTATCTGTAGGAGTTTTGATGCCCTGGTCTGACGTAAAAACAATAATTTGACCCTCCAGTCAGAAAAAAAAAAAGTGACCCACTAGTCTCTAAAAATTCTTGACCCGCCGGTCAACAAAAATTTTTCCTTGACCCGCCGGTCAAAAAAAAAATTTTTTTTTTGTCCTACCGGTTTAATAAAGAAAAAGTATGTTTAGGAGTTTTGGACGCCTGGTCTGATGAAAAAAAACACTTTTTGACCCGCCGGTCAACAAAATATTTTTCACCAGCCACTCTCAAAAATTTCTTGACCCGCCGGTCAACAAAAATTTTTTTTATTTTTTGTCCTGCCGGTTTAATAAAGAAAAAATATGTTTAGGAGTTTTGGACCCCTGGTCTGATGAAAAAAAAACACTTTTTGACCCGCCGGTCAACAAAATATTTTTGACCCCCCACTCTCTAAAAATTCTTGACCCGCCGGTCAACAAAAATTTTTCCTTGACCCGCCGGTCAACAAAAAAAATTATTTTTTTTGTCCTGCCGGTCTAAGAAAGAAAATCTATCTTTAAGAGTTTTGAGACCTGGTCTGAGGAAAAAATAATATTTTGACCAACCGGTCAGAAAAAAAAATTGACCCACCTGTCTCAAAAAAATTCTTGACTCGCCGGTCAACAAAATTAGTCTAAAAAATTTCATAAAGTTGTCCATTTTTTTCAACTCGATCATTCCGAAAAAACATTTTTTTTGACATTCGTAGATTATCAGATCTTTAAAAGTTTCTTACAACTTTTGCTGTTCATAACAGGTATTTAGTGTAGTGGATTGGGACAGGTTTAATACTCAGGAGGTTTGGGTTCAATCCCCAGCCTGGGTGGTTTTGCCTTGTCCCTATTTTTGTTCAGTTACTTCTTTTACTTTGCCTCATTCTGGGAACCAGAATTTTACCCCCTTCTTGTAATGTAATATAATTTGCCCGAGGGGATGAATAAAGTATATCTTCTTCTTCTTCTCCTTGGTGTTGTTAAAATTCTTCTTGTACCGTAATGATTAAAGATATCAATATTTTTCTTTTTCTTGTCACTCAGCCAGCATAGCTCACTGGAAACATGGTGGGCTGCCATACAACAGACCTTAGTTCAAATCACGTTGAAGACTTATAATTTTGCTCTGACAGAACCTCCCATTTCAATGTCACAGACTTTGTAACCTGTTGCTCTGAAAGACCCGCCAGTCTCAAAAAATTCTTGACCCGCCGGTCAACAAAAATTTTTTCTTGATCCGCCGGTCAACAAAAAAAATTTTTTTTTCTCCTGCCAGTCTAACAAAGAAAAAGTATCTTTAGGAGATTTGAACCCCTGGTCTGACGAAAAAACAATAGGTTGACCCACCGGTCAGAAAAAAAAAATTTGACCCGCCAGTCTCAAAATAAATTCTTGACCCGCCGGTCAACAAAAATTTTTCCTTGACCCGCCGGTCAACAAACAAAAATATTTTTTTTGTCCTGCCAGTCTAGGAAAGAAAAAGTATCTGTAGGAGTTTTGAACCCCTGGTCTGAAGAAAAAAAACACTTTTTGACCCGCCGGTCAACAAAATATTTTTGACCCCCCAGTCTCAAAAAATTCTTGACCCGCCGGTCAACAAAAAAAATTTTTTTTTTTGTCCTGCCGGTTTAATAAAGAAAAAGTATGTTTAGGAGATTTGGACCCGTGGTCTGATGAAAAAAAAACACTTTTTGACCCGCCGGTCAACAAAATATTTTTCACCAGCCACTCTCAAAAATTTCTTGACCCGCGGGTCAACAAAAAATTTTTCTTGACCCGCCGGTCAACAAAAAAACTTTTTTTTTTTTCCTGCCAGTCTAAGAAAGAAAAAGCATCTTTAGGAGTTTTGAACCCCTGGTCTGCCGAAAAAACTGTATTTTGATCCGGCGGTCAGAAAAAAAAATTGACCCACCAGTCTCAAAATAAATTCTTGACCCGCCGGTCAACAAAAATTTTTCCTTGACCCGCCGGTCAACAAAAAAAATATTTTTTTTGTCCTGCCGGTCTAAGAAAGAAAAGGTATCTGTAGGAGTTTTGATGCCCTGGTCTGACGTAAAAACAATAATTTGACCCTCCAGTCAGAAAAAAAAAAAGTGACCCACTAGTCTCTAAAAATTCTTGACCCGCCGGTCAACAAAAATTTTTCCTTGACCCGCCGGTCAACAAAAAATTTTTTTTTTTTGTCCTACCGGTTTAATAAAGAAAAAGTATGTTTAGGAGTTTTGGACCCCTGGTCTGATGAAAAAAAAACACTTTTTGACCCGCCGGTCAACAAAATATTTTTCACCTGCCACTCTCAAAAATTTCTTGACCCGCCGGTCAACAAAAAAAAATTTTTTTTTGTTCTGCCAGTCTACGAAGGAAAAAGCATCTTTAGGAGTTTTGAACCCCTGGTCTTCCAAAAAAACAGTATTTTGATCCGGCGGTCAGAAAAAAAAATTGACCCACCAGTCTCAAAATAAATTCTTGACCCGCCGGTCAACAAAAATTTTTCCTTGACCCGCCGGTCAACAAAAAAAAATTATTTTTTTGTCCTGCCGGTCTAAGAAAGAAAATCTATCTTTAAGAGTTTTGAGACCTGGTCTGACGAAAAAACAATATTTTGACCAACCGGTCAGAAAAAAAAATTGACCCACCTGTCTCAAAAAAATTCTTGACTCAACAAAATTAGTCTAAAAAATTTCATAAAGTTGTCCATTTTTTTCAACTCGATCATTCCGAAAAAACATTTTTTTTGACATTCGTAGATTATCAGATCTTTAAAAGCTTCTTACAACTTTTGCTGTTCATAACAGGTATTTAGTGTAGTGGATTGGGACAGGTTTAATACTCAGGAGGTTTGGGTTCAATCCCCAGCCTGGGTGGTTTTGCCTTGTCCCTATTTTTGTTCAGTTACTTCTTTTACTTTGCCTCATTCTGGGAACCAGAATTTTACCCCCTTCTTGTAATGTAATATAATTTGCCCGAGGGGATGAATAAAGTATATCTTCTTCTTCTTCTCCTTGGTGTTGTTAAAATTCTTCTTGTACCGTAATGATTAAAGATATCAATATTTTTCTTTTTCTTGTCACTCAGCCAGCATAGCTCACTGGAAACATGGTGGGCTGCCATACAACAGACCTTAGTTCAAATCACGTTGAAGACTTATAATTTTGCTCTGACAGAACCTCCCATTTCAATGTCACAGACTTTGTAACCTGTTGCTCTGAAAGACCCGCCAGTCTCAAAAAATTCTTGACCCGCCGGTCAACAAAATTTTTTTCTTGATCCGCCGGTCAACAAAAAAAAATTTTTTTTCTCCTGCCAGTCTAACAAAGAAAAAGTATCTTTAGGAGATTTGAACCCCTGGTCTGACGAAAAAACAATAGGTTGACCCACCGGTCAGAAAAAAAAATTTTGACCCGCCAGTCTCAAAATAAATTCTTGACCCGCCGGTCAACAAAAATTTTTCCTTGACCCGCCGGTCAACAAACAAAAATATTTTTTTTGTCCTGCCAGTCTAGGAAAGAAAAAGTATCTGTAGGAGTTTTGAACCCCTGGTCTGAAGAAAAAAAACACTTTTTGACCCGCCGGTCAACAAAATATTTTTGACCCCCCAGTCTCAAAAAATTCTTGACCCGCCGGTCAACAAAAAAAATTTTTTTTTTTGTCCTGCCGGTTTAATAAAGAAAAAGTATGTTTAGGAGATTTGGACCCGTGGTCTGATGAAAAAAAAACACTTTTTGACCCGCCGGTCAACAAAATATTTTTCACCAGCCACTCTCAAAAATTTCTTGACCCGCGGGTCAACAAAAAATTTTTCTTGACCCGCCGGTCAACAAAAAAACTTTTTTTTTTTCCCTGCCAGTCTAAGAAAGAAAATGCATCTTTAGGAGTTTTGAACCCCTGGTCTGCCGAAAAAACTGTATTTTGATCCGGCGGTCAGAAAAAAAAATTGACCCACCAGTCTCAAAATAAATTCTTGACCCGCCGGTCAACAAAAATTTTTCCTTGACCCGCCGGTCAACAAAAAAAATATTTTTTTTGTCCTGCCAGTCTAGGAAAGAAAAAGTATCTGTAGGAGTTTTGAACCCCTGGTCTGAAGAAAAAAAACACTTTTTGACCCGCCGGTCAACAAAATATTTTTGACCCCCCAGTCTCAAAAAATTCTTGACCCGCCGGTCAACAAAAAAAATTTTTTTTTTTGTCCTGCCGGTTTAATAAAGAAAAAGTATGTTTAGGAGATTTGGACCCGTGGTCTGATGAAAAAAAAACACTTTTTGACCCGCCGGTCAACAAAATATTTTTCACCAGCCACTCTCAAAAATTTCTTGACCCGCGGGTCAACAAAAAATTTTTCTTGACCCGCCGGTCAACAAAAAAACTTTTTTTTTTTCCCTGCCAGTCTAAGAAAGAAAATGCATCTTTAGGAGTTTTGAACCCCTGGTCTGCCGAAAAAACTGTATTTTGATCCGGCGGTCAGAAAAAAAAATTGACCCACCAGTCTCAAAATAAATTCTTGACCCGCCGGTCAACAAAAATTTTTCCTTGACCCGCCGGTCAACAAAAAAAATATTTTTTTTGTCCTGCCGGTCTAAGAAAGAAAACGTATCTGTAGGAGTTTTGATGCCCTGGTCTGACGTAAAAACAATAATTTGACCCTCCAGTCAGAAAAAAAAATTTTGACCCACTAGTCTCTAAAAATTCTTGACCCGCCGGTCAACAAAAAATTTTCCTTGACCCGCCGGTCAACAAAAAAAATTTTTTTTTGTCCTACCGGTTTAATAAAGAAAAAGTATGTTTAGGAGTTTTGGACGCCTGGTCTGATGAAAAAAAACACTTTTTGACCCGCCGGTCAACAAAATATTTTTCACCAGCCACTCTCAAAAATTTCTTGACCCGCCGGTCAACAAAAATTTTTTTATTTTTTGTCCTGCCGGTTTAATAAAGAAAAAATATGTTTAGGAGTTTTGGACCCCTGGTCTGATGAAAAAAAAACACTTTTTGACCCGCCGGTCAACAAAATATTTTTGACCCCCCACTCTCAAAAATTTCTTGACCCGCGGGTCAACAAAAAATTTTACTTGACCCGCCGGTCAACAAAAAAACATTTTTTTTGTCCTGCCAGTCTAAGAAGTACAAAGCATCTTTAGGAGTTTTGAACCCCTGGTCTGCCGAAAAAACAGTATTTTGATCCGGCGGTCAGAAAAAAAAATTGACCCACCAGTCTCAAAATAAATTCTTGACCCGCCGGTCAACAAAATTTTTTTCTTGATCCGCCGGTCAACAAACAAAAATTTTTTTTCTCCTGCCAGTCTAACAAAGAAAAAGTATCTTTAGGAGATTTGAACCCCTGGTCTGACGAAAAAACAATAGGTTGACCCACCGGTCAGAAAAAAAAAAATTGACCCGCCAGTCTCAAAATAAATTCTTGACCCGCCGGTCAACAAAAAATTTTCCTTGACCCGCCGGTCAACAAAAAATTTTTTTTTTTTTTTCCTGCCAGTCTAAGAAAGAAAACGTATCTGTAGGAGTTTTGATGCCCTGGTCTGACGTAAAAACAATACTTTGACCCTCCAGTCAGAAAAAAAAAATTTGACCCACTAGTCTCTAAAAATTCTTGACCCGCCGGTCATGAAGAATTTTTCCTTGACCCGCCGGTCAACAAAAAAAATATTTTTTTTGTCCTGCCGGTCTAAGAAAGAAAACGTATCTGTAGGAGTTTTGATGCCCTGGTCTGACGTAAAAACAATACTTTGACCCTCCAGTCAGAAAAAAAAAATTTGACCCACTAGTCTCTAAAAATTCTTGACCCGCCGGTCAACACAAATTTTTCCTTGACCCGCCGGTCAACAAAAAAAATATTTTTTTTGTCCTGCCGGTCTAAGAAAGAAAAAGTATCTGTAGGAGTTTTGAACCCCTGGTCTGAAGAAAAAAAACACTTTTTGACCCGCCGGTCAACAAAATATTTTTGACCCCCAGTCTCAAAAAATTCTTGACCCGCCGGTCAACAAAAAATTATTGTTTTTTGTCCTACCGGTTTAATAAAGAAAAAGTATGTTTAGGAGTTTTGGACCCCTGGTCTGATGAAAAAAAAACACTTTTTGACCCGCCGGTCAACAAAATATTTTTCACCTGCCACTCTCAAAAATTTCTTGACCCGCCGGTCAACAAAAAAAAATTTTTTTTTGTTCTGCCAGTCTACCAAGGAAAAAGCATCTTTAGGAGTTTTGAACCCCTGGTCTTCCAAAAAAACAGTATTTTGATCCGGCGGTCAGAAAAAAAAATTGACCCACCAGTCTCAAAATAAATTCTTGACCCGCCGGTCAACAAAAATTTTTCCTTGACCCGCCGGTCAACAAAAAAAAATTATTTTTTTTGTCCTGCCGGTCTAAGAAAGAAAATGTATCTTTAAGAGTTTTGAGACCTGGTCTGACGAAAAAACAATATTTTGACCAACCGGTCAGAAAAAAAAATTGACCCACCTGTCTCAAAAAAATTCTTGACTCGCCGGTCAACAAAATTAGTCTAAAAAATTTCATAAAGTTGTCCATTTTTTTCAACTCGATCATTCCGAAAAAACATTTTTTTTGACATTCGTAGATTATCAGATCTTTAAAAGCTTCTTACAACTTTTGCTGTTCATAACAGGTATTTAGTGTAGTGGATTGGGACAGGTTTAATACTCAGGAGGTTTGGGTTCAATCCCCAGCCTGGGTGGTTTTGCCTTGTCCCTATTTTTGTTCAGTTACTTCTTTTACTTTGCCTCATTCTGGGAACCAGAATTTTACCCCCTTCTTGTAATGTAATATAATTTGCCCGAGGGGATGAATAAAGTATATCTTCTTCTTCTTCTCCTTGGTGTTGTTAAAATTCTTCTTGTACCGTAATGATTAAAGATATCAATATTTTTCTTTTTCTTGTCACTCAGCCAGCATAGCTCACTGGAAACATGGTGGGCTGCCATACAACAGACCTTAGTTCAAATCACGTTGAAGACTTATAATTTTGCTCTGACAGAACCTCCCATTTCAATGTCACAGACTTTGTAACCTGTTGCTCTGAAAGACCCGCCAGTCTCAAAAAATTCTTGACCCGCCGGTCAACAAAATTTTTTTCTTGATCCGCCGGTCAACAAAAAAAATTTTTTTTTGTCCTGCCAGTCTAGGAAAGAAAAAGTATCTTTAGGAGATTTGAACCCCTGGTCTGACGAAAAAACAATAGGTTGACCCACCGGTCAGAAAAAAAAAATTTGACCCGCCAGTCTCAAAATAAATTCTTGACCCGCCGGTCAACAAAAATTTTTCCTTGACCCGCCGGTCAACAAACAAAAATATTTTTTTTGTCCTGCCAGTCTAGGAAAGAAAAAGTATCTGTAGGAGTTTTGAACCCCTGGTCTGAAGAAAAAAACACTTTTTGACCCGCCGGTCAACAAAATATTTTTGACCCCCCAGTCTCAAAAAATTCTTGACCCGCCGGTCAACAAAAAAAATTTTTTTTTTTGTCCTGCCGGTTTAATAAAGAAAAAGTATGTTTAGGAGATTTGGACCCGTGGTCTGATGAAAAAAAAACACTTTTTGACCCGCCGGTCAACAAAATATTTTTCACCAGCCACTCTCAAAAATTTCTTGACCCGCCGGTCAACAAAATTTTTTTTATTTTTTGTCCTGCCGGTTTAATAAAGAAAAAATATGTTTAGGAGTTTTGGACTCCTGGTCTGATGAAAAAAAAACACTTTTTGACCCGCCGGTCAACAAAATATTTTTGACCCCCCACTCTCAAAAATTTCTTGACCCGCGGGTCAACAAAAAATTTTACTTGACCCGCCGGTCAACAAAAAAACATTTTTTTTGTCCTGCCAGTCTTAGAAGTAAAAAGCATCTTTAGGAGTTTTGAACCCCTGGTCTGCCGAAAAAACAGTATTTTGATCCGGCGGTCAGAAAAAAAAATTGACCCACCAGTCTCAAAATAAATGCTTGACCCGCCGGTCAACAAAATTTTTTTCTTGATCCGCCGGTCAACAAACAAAAATTTTTTTTCTCCTGCCAGTCTAACAAAGAAAAAGTATCTTTAGGAGATTTGAACCCCTGGTCTGACGAAAAAACAATAGGTTGACCCACCGGTCAGAAAAAAAAACTTTGACCCGCCAGTCTCAAAATAAATTCTTGACCCGCCGGTCAACAAAAAATTTTCCTTGACCCGCCGGTCAACAAAAAATTTTTTTTTTTTTTTCCTGCCAGTCTAAGAAAGAAAACGTATCTGTAGGAGTTTTGATGCCCTGGTCTGACGTAAAAACAATACTTTGACCCTCCAGTCAGAAAAAAAAAATTTGACCCACTAGTCTCTAAAAATTCTTGACCCGCCGGTCATGAAGAATTTTTCCTTGACCCGCCGGTCAACAAAAAAAATATTTTTTTTGTCCTGCCGGTCTAAGAAAGAAAACGTATCTGTAGGAGTTTTGAACCCCTGGTCTGACGTAAAAACAATAATTTGACCCTCCAGTCAGAAAAAAAAAAATTGACCCACTAGTCTCTAAAAATTCTTGACCCGCCGGTCAACAAAAATTTTTTCTTGACCCGCCGGTCAACAAAAAAATATTTTTTTTGTCCTGCCGGTCTAATAAAGAAAACGTATCTGTAGGAGTTTTGAACCCCTGGTCTGACGAAAAAACAATAGGTTGACCCACCGGTCAGAAAAAAAAAATTTGACCCGCTAGTCTCAAAATAAATTCTTGACCCGCCGGTCATCAAAAAATTTTACTTGACCCGCCGGTCAACAAAAAAAATATTTTTTTTGTCCTGCCGGTCTAAGAAAGAAAAAGTATCTGTAGGAGTTTTGAACCCCTGGTCTGAAGAAAAAAAACACTTTTTGACCCGCCGGTCAACAAAATATTTTTGACCCCCCAGTCTCAAAAATTTCTTGACCCGCCGGTCAACCAAAAAAATTTTTGTTTTTTGTCCTGCCGGTTTAATAAAGAAAAAGTATGTTTAGGAGTTTTGGACCCCTGGTCTGATGAAAACAAAACACTTTTTGACCCGCCGGTCAACAAAATATTTTTCACCTGCCACTCAAAAATTTCTTGACCCGCCGGTCAACAAAAAATTTTTCTTGACCCGCCGGTCAACAAAAAAAAATTTTTTTTTGTCCTGCCAGTCTAAGAAGGAAAAAGCATCTTTAGGAGTTTTGAACCCCTGGTCTGCCGAAAAAACAGTATTTTGATCCGGCGGACAGAAAAAAAAATTGACCCACCAGTCTCAAAATAAATTCTTGACCCGCCGGTCAACAAAAATTTTTCCTTGACCCGCCGGTCAACAAAAAAAATATTTTTTTTGTCCTGCCGGTCTAAGAAAGAAAACTTATCTGTAGGAGTTTTGATGCCCTGGTCTGACGTAAAAACAATACTTTGACCCTCCAGTCAGAAAAAAAAAATTTGACCCACTAGTCTCTAAAAATTCTTCACCCGCCGGTCAACAAAAATTTTTCCTTGACCCGCCGGTCAACAAAAAATATTTTTTTTGTCCTGCCGGTCTAATAAAGAAAAAGTATCTGTAGGAGTTTTGAACCCCTGGTCTGAAGAAAAAAAACACTTTTTGACCCGCCGGTCAACAAAATATTTTTGACCCCCCAGTCTCAAAAATTTCTTGACCCGCCGGTCAACAAAAATTTTTTTTTTTGTCCTGCCGGTTTAATGAAGAAAAAGTATGTTTAGGAGTTTTGAACCCCTGGTCTGACGTAAAAACAATACTTTGACCCTCCAGTCAGAAAAAAAAAAATTGACCCACTAGTCTCTAAAAATTCTTGACCCGCCGGTCAACAAAAATTTTTCCTTGACCCGCCGGTCAACAAAAATTTTTCCTTGACCCGCCGGTCTAAGAAAGAAAATCTATCTTTAAGAGTTTTGAGACCTGGTCTGACGAAAAAACAATATTTTGACCAACCGGTCAGAAAAAAAAATTGACCCACCTGTCTCAAAAAAATTCTTGACTCGCCGGTCAACAAAATTAGTCCAAAAAATTTCATAAAGTTGGCCATTTTTTTCAACTCGATCATTCCGAAAAAACATTTTTTTAGACATTCGTAGATTATCAGATCTTTAAAAGTTTCTTACAACTTTTGCTGTTCATAACAGGTATTTAGTGTAGTGGATTGGGACAGGTTTAATACTCAGGAGGTTTGGGTTCAATCCCCAGCCTGGGTGGTTTTGCCTTGTCCCTATTTTTGTTCAGTTACTTCTTTTACTTTGCCTCATTCTGGGAACCAGAATTTTACCCCCTTCTTGTAATGTAATATAATTTGCCCGAGGGGATGAATAAAGTATATCTTCTTCTTCTTCTCCTTGGTGTTGTTAAAATTCTTCTTGTACCGTAATGATTAAAGATATCACTGTTTTTCTTTTTCTTGTCACTCAGCCAGCATAGCTCACTGGAAACATGGTGGGCTGCCATACAACAGACCTCGGTTCAAATCACGTTGAAGACTTATAATTTTGCTCTGACAGAACCTCCCATTGGAATGTCACAGACTTTGTAACCTGTTGCTCTGAAAGACCCGCCAGTCTCAAAAAATTCTTGACCTGCTGGTCAACAAAATTTTTTTCTTGACCCGCCGGTCAACAAAAAAATTTTTTTTTTCTCCTGCCAGTCTAACAAAGAAAAAGTATCTTTAGGAGATTTGAACCCCTGGTCTGAAGAAAAAAAACACTTTTTGACCCGCCGGTCAACAAAATATGTTTGACCCCCCAGTCTCAAAAAATTCTTGACCCGCCGGTCAACAAAAATTTTTCCTTGACCCGCCGGTCAACAAAAAAATATTTTTTTTGTCCTGCCGGTCTAAGAAAGAAAAAATATCTGTAGGAGTTTTGAACCCCTGGTCTGAAGAAAAAAAACACTTTTTGACCCGCCGGTCAACAAAATATTTTTGACCCCCCAGTCTCAAAAATTTCTTGACCCGCCGGTCAACCAAAAAAATTTTTGTTTTTTGTCCTGCCGGTTTAATAAAGAAAAAGTATGTTTAGAAGTTTTGGACCCCTGGTCTGATGAAAACAAAACACTTTTTGACCCGCCGGTCAACAAAATATTTTTCACCTGCCACTCAAAAATTTCTTGACCCGCCGGTCAACAAAAAATTTTTCTTGACCCGCCGGTCAACAAAAAAAAATTTTTTTTTGTCCTGCCAGTCTAAGAAGGAAAAAGCATCTTTAGGAGTTTTGAACCCCTGGTCTGCCGAAAAAACAGTATTTTGATCCGGCGGACAGAAAAAAAAATTGACCCACCAGTCTCAAAATAAATTCTTGACCCGCCGGTCAACAAAAATTTTTCCTTGACCCGCCGGTCAACAAAAAAAATATTTTTTTTGTCCTGCCAGTCTAAGAAAGAAAACGTATCTGTAGGAGTTTTGATGCGCTGGTCTGACGTAAAAACAATACTTTGACCCTCCAGTCAGAAAAAAAAAATTTGACCCACTAGTCTCTAAAAATTCTTCACCCGCCGGTCAACAAAAATTTTTCCTTGACCCGCCGGTCAACAAAAAATATTTTTTTTGTCCTGCCGGTCTAAGAAAGAAAACGTATCTGTAGGAGTTTTGAACCCCTGGTCTGACGAAAAAACAATAGGTTGACCCACCGGTCAGAAAAAAAAAATTTGACCCGCCAGTCTCAAAATAAATTCTTGACCCGCCGGTCATCAAAAAATTTTACTTGACCCGCCGGTCAACAAAAAAAATATTTTTTTTGTCCTGCCGGTCTAAGAAAGAAAAAGTATCTGTAGGAGTTTTGAACCCCTGGTCTGAAGAAAAAAAACACTTTTTGACCCGCCGGTCAACAAAATATTTTTGACCCCCCAGTCTCAAAAATTTCTTGACCCGCCGGTCAACCAAAAAAATTTTTGTTTTTTGTCCTGCCGGTTTAATAAAGAAAAAGTATGTTTAGGAGTTTTGGACCCCTGGTCTGATGAAAACAAAACACTTTTTGACCCGCCGGTCAACAAAATATTTTTCACCTGCCACTCAAAAATTTCTTGACCCGCCGGTCAACAAAAAATTTTTCTTGACCCGCCGGTCAACAAAAAAAAATTTTTTTTTGTCCTGCCAGTCTAAGAGGGAAAAAGCATCTTTAGGAGTTTTGAACCCCTGGTCTCCCGAAAAAACAGTATTTTGATCCGGCGGACAGAAAAAAAAATTGACCCACCAGTCTCAAAATAAATTCTTGACCCGCCGGTCAACAAAAATTTTTCCTTGACCCGCCGGTCAACAAAATTAGTCCAAAAAATTTCATAAAGTTGGCCATTTTTTTCAACTCGATCATTCCGAAAAAACATTTTTTTAGACATTCGTAGATTATCAGATCTTTAAAAGTTTCTTACAACTTTTGCTGTTCATAACAGGTATTTAGTGTAGTGGATTGGGACAGGTTTAATACTCAGGAGGTTTGGGTTCAATCCCCAGCCTGGGTGGTTTTGCCTTGTCCCTATTTTTGTTCAGTTACTTCTTTTACTTTGCCTCATTCTGGGAACCAGAATTTTACCCCCTTCTTGTAATGTAATATAATTTGCCCGAGGGGATGAATAAAGTATATCTTCTTCTTCTTCTCCTTGGTGTTGTTAAAATTCTTCTTGTACCGTAATGATTAAAGATATCACTGTTTTTCTTTTTCTTGTCACTCAGCCAGCATAGCTCACTGGAAACATGGTGGGCTGCCATACAACAGACCTCGGTTCAAATCACGTTGAAGACTTATAATTTTGCTCTGACAGAACCTCCCATTGGAATGTCACAGACTTTGTAACCTGTTGCTCTGAAAGACCCGCCAGTCTCAAAAAATTCTTGACCTGCTGGTCAACAAAATTTTTTTCTTGACCCGCCGGTCAACAAAAAAATTTTTTTTTTCTCCTGCCAGTCTAACAAAGAAAAAGTATCTTTAGGAGATTTGAACCCCTGGTCTGAAGAAAAAAAACACTTTTTGACCCGCCGGTCAACAAAATATGTTTGACCCCCCAGTCTCAAAAAATTCTTGACCCGCCGGTCAACAAAAATTTTTCCTTGACCCGCCGGTCAACAAAAAAATATTTTTTTTGTCCTGCCGGTCTAAGAAAGAAAAAGTATCTGTAGGAGTTTTGAACCCCTGGTCTGAAGAAAAAAAACACTTTTTGACCCGCCGGTTAACAAAATATTTTTGACCCCCCAGTCTCAAAAATTTCTTGACCCGCCGGTCAACCAAAAAAATTTTTGTTTTTTGTCCTGCCGGTTTAATGAAGAAAAAGTATGTTTAGAAGTTTTGGACCCCTGGTCTGATGAAAACAAAACACTTTTTGACCCGCCGGTCAACAAAATATTTTTCACCTGCCACTCAAAAATTTCTTGACCCGCCGGTCAACAAAAATTTTTTCTTGACCCGCCGGTCAACAAAAAAAAATTTTTTTTTGTCCTGCCAGTCTAAGAAGGAAAAAGCATCTTTAGGAGTTTTGAACCCCTGGTCTGCCGAAAAAACAGTATTTTGATCCGGCGGACAGAAAAAAAAATTGACCCACCAGTCTCAAAATAAATTCTTGACCCGCCGGTCAACAAAAATTTTTCCTTGACCCGCCGGTCAACAAAAAAAATATTTTTTTTGTCCTGCCAGTCTAAGAAAGAAAACGTATCTGTAGGAGTTTTGATGCGCTGGTCTGACGTAAAAACAATACTTTGACCCTCCAGTCAGAAAAAAAAAATTTGACCCACTAGTCTCTAAAAATTCTTCACCCGCCGGTCAACAAAAATTTTTCCTTGACCCGCCGGTCAACAAAAAATATTTTTTTTGTCCTGCCGGTCTAAGAAAGAAAACGTATCTGTAGGAGTTTTGAACCCCTGGTCTGACGAAAAAACAATAGGTTGACCCACCGGTCAGAAAAAAAAAATTTGACCCGCCAGTCTCAAAATAAATTCTTGACCCGCCGGTCATCAAAAAATTTTACTTGACCCGCCGGTCAACAAAAAAAATATTTTTTTTGTCCTGCCGGTCTAAGAAAGAAAAAGTATCTGTAGGAGTTTTGAACCCCTGGTCTGAAGAAAAAAAACACTTTTTGACCCGCCGGTCAACAAAATATTTTTGACCCCCCAGTCTCAAAAATTTCTTGACCCGCCGGTCAACCAAAAAAATTTTTGTTTTTTGTCCTGCCGGTTTAATAAAGAAAAAGTATGTTTAGGAGTTTTGGACCCCTGGTCTGATGAAAACAAAACACTTTTTGACCCGCCGGTCAACAAAATATTTTTCACCTGCCACTCAAAAATTTCTTGACCCGCCGGTCAACAAAAAATTTTTCTTGACCCGCCGGTCAACAAAAAAAAATTTTTTTTTGTCCTGCCAGTCTAAGAAGGAAAAAGCATCTTTAGGAGTTTTGAACCCCTGGTCTCCCGAAAAAACAGTATTTTGATCCGGCGGACAGAAAAAAAAATTGACCCACCAGTCTCAAAATAAATTCTTGACCCGCCGGTCAACAAAAATTTTTCCTTGACCCGCCGGTCAACAAAAAAAATATTTTTTTTGTCCTGCCGGTCTAAGAAAGAAAACTTATCTGTAGGAGTTTTGATGCCCTGGTCTGACGTAAAAATAATACTTTGACCCTCCAGTCAGAAAAAAAAAATTTGACCCACTAGTCTCTAAAAATTCTTCACCCGCCGGTCAACAAAAATTTTTCCTTGACCCGCCGGTCAACAAAAAATATTTTTTTTGTCCTGCCGGTCTAAGAAAGAAAACGTATCTGTAGGAGTTTTGAACCCCTGGTCTGACGAAAAAACAATAGGTTGACCCACCGGTCAGAAAAAAAAAATGTGACCCGCCAGTCTCAAAATAAATTCTTGACCCGCCGGTCAACAAAAAAATATTTTTTTTGTCCTGCCGGTCTAAGAAAGAAAAAGTATCTGTAGGAGTTTTGAACCCCTGGTCTGAAGAAAAAAAACACTTTTTGACCCCCCGGTCAGAAAAAAAAATTGACCCACCAGTCTCAAAATAAATTCTTGACCCGCCGGTCAACAAAAATTTTTCCTTGACCCGCCGGTCAACAAAAAAATATTTTTTTTGTCCTGCCGGTCTAAGAAAGAAAAAGTATCTTTAGAAGATTTGAACCCCTGGTCTGATGATAAACCAGTATTTTGATCCATCAGTATCAAAAAAATTCTTGACCCGCCGGTCAACAAAAAAATAATTTTTTTTGGTCCTACCGGTTTAATAAAGAAAAAGTATGTTTAGGAGTTTTGGACCCCTGGTCTGCAGAAAAAGAACACTTTTTGACCCGTCGTTCAACAAAATATTTTTGACCCGCCAGTCTCAAAATATTCTTGACCCGCCGGTCAACAAAAATTTGTCCTTGACCCACCGGTCAAGAAAAAAAATTATTTTTTTGTCCTGCCGGTCTAAGAAAGAAAAAGTACCTTTTTTAGTTTTTCTAACCCCTGGTCTGACGTAAAAACAATATTTTGACCCACCAGTCAGAAAAAAAAAATTTGACCCACCAGTCTCAAAATATTCTTGACCCGCCGGTCAAAAACAAAAAAATTTTTTTTTGTCCTGCCGGTCTAAGAAAGAAAAAGTATCTGTAGGAGTTCTGAATTCCTGGTCTGCCGAAAAAACAGTACTTTTGATCCGGCGGTCAGAAAATTTTTTTGTGACCCACCAGTCTCGAAATAAATTCTTGACCCGCCGGTCAAGAAACATTTTTCCTTGACCTGCCGGTCAATAAAAAAATTTTTTTGGTCCTGCTGGTTTAATAAAGAAAAAGTACCTTTAAGAAGAGTTTTGAACCTGTGGTCAAACGTAAAAATAATATTTTGACCCACCAGTCAGAAAAAAAATTTTCTCAAAAAAATTCTTGACCCGCCGGTCAACAAAAAAATTTTTTTTTGGTCCTGCCAGTCTAAGAAAGAAAAAGTATCTTTAGAAGATTTGAACCCCTGGTCTGACGATAAACCAGTATTTTGATCCATCAGTATCAAAAAAAATTCTTGACCCGCCGGTCAACAAAAAAAAAAATTTTTTTTGTCCTTCCGGTTTAATAAAGAAAAAGTATGTTTAGGAGTTTTGAACCCCTGGTCTGACATAAAAACAGTATTTTGACTTTCCAGTCAGAAAAAAAAAAATTTGACCCACTAGTCTCAAAAAATTCTTGACCCGCCGGTCAACAAAAATTTTTCCTTGACCCGCCGGTCAACAAAAATTTTTGTTTGACCCGCCGGTCAAGAAAAATTTTTTTTTTGTCCTGCCAGTCTAAGAAAGAAAAAGTACCTTTAGGAGTTTTGAAGCCCTGGTCTGAAGTAAAAACAATATTTTGACCCTCCAGTCAGAAAAATAAATTGACCCACTAGTCTCAAAAAATTCTTGACCCGCCGGTCAACAAAAAATTTTTTCTTTGTCCTGCCAGTCTAAGAAAGAAAAAGGAGTTTTGAACCCCTTGTCTGACGAAAAAACAATATTATGACCCGCCGGTTAGAAAAAAAAATTTGACCCGCCAGTAATGTAGTCGCAAGAGGACACAAGCCAGTGTCTTATTGTGCCGGTCCCAAGCCCGGATAAATACAGAGGGTTGCGTCAGGAAGGGCATCCGGCGTAAAACTTTTGCCAAATCAAAGATGCGAATCAAACCTATGACTTCCATACCGGATCGGTCGAGGCCCGGGTTAACAACGACCGCCATCGGCGCTGTTGACCTACAGGGCGCCGGTGGAAATTGGATTACTGTTGGTCGAAGAAGGAGAGGAGGAAAGTGCGTTCGCTCGAAGAAAGAGAAGAGGAACACCAAGAGTATAGGACTGAGAGTAGGGAGGTTGAATGTTGGAACTATGACAGGAAAAGGTAGAGAGTTGGTTGACATGATGCAGAGGAGGAAGGTAGACATACTGTGTGTCCAGGAGACCAGGTGGAAAGGTAGCAAGGCTAGAAGTTTAGGAGCAGGGTTCAAGTTGTTCTATCATGGTATAGATGGGAAGAGAAATGGAGTAGGAGTTATCTTGAAGGAGGAGTTTGTTAGGAATGTCCTGGAGGTAAAAAGAGTGTCGGATAGAGTGATGAGTCTGAAGCTAGAAATAGAAGGTGTGATGTTCAATGTTGTTAGTGGGTATGCTCCACAGGTAGGATGTGAGCTGGAGGAGAAGGAGAAATTCTGGTCGGACTTTGACGAAGTGATGCAGAGCTTGCCTAGAAGTGAGAGAGTTGTCATTGGAGCAGACTTCAATGGACATGTTGGTGCAGGAAACAGAGGTGATGAGGATGTGATGGGCAGGTTTGGTATCCAGGAGAGGAACGCAGAAGGACAGATGGTAGTTGACTTTGCAAAAAGGATGGAAATGGCTGTAGTGAATACTTTCTTCCAGAAGAGGCAGGAACATAGAGTGACCTATAAGAGTGGTGGTAGGAGCACACAGGTAGACTACATCTGGTGTAGACGGTGTAACCTGAAGGAGATCAGTGACTGTAAAGTAGTGGTAGGTGAGAGTGTAGCCAAACAGCATAGGATGGTGGTGTGTAGGATGACTCTGGTGGTGAGGAAGATCAAGAGGGCAAAGGCAGAGCAGAAGACAAAATGGTGGAAGCTGAAAAAGGAAGAGTGTTGCATGACTTTTAGGAGGGAGTTAAGACAGGCTCTGGGTGGTCAGGAGGTGCTTCCAGATGACTGGACAACTACAGCTAATGTGATCAGGGAGACAGGTAGGAGAGTACTTGGTGTGTCCTCTGGAAGGAAGGTAGATAAGGAGACTTGGTGGTGGAATGAGGAGGTACAGGAGTGTATACAGAGAAAGAGGTTAGCTAAGAAGAAGTGGGACACAGAGGACTGAGGAGAGTAGACAGGAGTACAGGGAGATGCAGCGTAAGGTGAAGGTAGAGGTAGCAAAGGCCAAACAAGAAGCTTATGATGACTTGTATGCTAGGTTGGACAGTAAGGAGGGAGAGACTGATCTATACAGGTTGGCAAGACAGAGAGACAGAGATGGGAAGGACATGCAGCAGGTTAGGGTGATTAAGGATAGGGATGGAAGTCTATTGACAGGTGCCAGTAGTGTGATGGGAAGATGGAAAGAGTACTTTGAAGAGTTGATGAACGTGGAAAATGAGAGAGAACAAAGACTAGAAGAGGTGACTGTTGTGGACCAGGATGTAGAAAAGATTAGTCAGGATGAAGTGAGGAGGGCATTGAAGAGGATGAAGAGTGGAAAGGCAGTCGGTCCTGATGATATACCTGTAGAGGTATGGAAGTGTCTAGGAGAGGTGGCAGTAGAGTTTCTGATTGGGTTGTTCAACAGGATCTTAGATAGTGAGAAGATGCCTGAGGAATGGAGGAGAAGTGTGCTGGTGCCCATTTTTAAGAACAAGGGAGATGTGCAGAGTTGTGGCAACTACAGAGGAATAAAGCTGATGAGCCATACAATGAAGTTATGGGAGAGAGTAGTGGAAGCTAGACTAAGGGCAGAAGTGAACATTTGTGAGCAGCAGTATGGTTTCATGCCAAAACAGAGTACTACAGATGCAGTATTTGCTTTGAGGATGTTGATAGAGAAGTACAGAGAAGGCCAGAGGGAGCTGCATTGTGTTTTTGTAGATCTGGAGAAAGCTGATGACAGGGTGCCCAGAGAGGAACTGTGGTATTGTATGAGGAAGTCTGGAGTGGCAGAGAAGTATGTTAGAGCGGTGCAGGACACGTATGAGGACTGTAAGACAGTGGTGAGGTGTGTGTAGGTGTGACAGAGGAGTTCAAGGTGGAGGTGGGACTGCATCAGGGATCAGCTCTGAGCCCCTTCTTGTTGCTATGGTGATGGACAGGCTGACAGACGAGGTTAGACAGGAATCTCCATGGACTATGATGTTTGCAGATGACATTGTGATCTGCAGTGAGAGCAGGGAACAGGTGGAGGAGAAGCTAGAGAAGTGGAGGTTTGTCCTGGAAAGGAGAGGAATGAAGGTTAGCCGCAGTAAGACAGAGTACATGTGTGTGAATGAGAGGGACCCAAGTGGAAGAGTGAGGCTACAGGGAGAAGAGATCAAGAAGGGGGAGGATTTGAAGTACTTAGGGTCAACAGTCCAGAGCAATGGAGAGTCTGGAAAAGAGGTGAAGAAGCGTGTCCAGGCAGGATGGAACGGGTGGAGGAAAGTGTCAGGTGTGATGTGTGATAGAAGAGTTTCAGCTAAAATGAAAGGAAAGGTGTACAAAACTGTGGTGAGACCAGAGATGTTGTTTGGTCTAGAGACAGTGTCCCTGAAGAAAAGACAGGAGACAGAGCTGGAGGTAGCAGAGATGAAGATGCTGAGGTTCTCTCTGGGAGTGACCAGGATGGATAGGATCAGGAATGAGTACATCAGAGGGACAGCACATGTTAGAGGTTCTGGAGATAAAGTCAGAGAGGCCAGACTGAGATGGTTTGGACATGTCCAGAGGAGAGATAGTGAATATATTGGTAGAAAGATGCTGAGTTCTGAACTGCCAGGCAGGAGGCCTAGAGGAAGACCAAAGAGGAGGTTTATGGATGTAATGAGGGAAGACATGAAGATAGTTGGTGTGAGTGAAGAGGATTCAAAGGACAGGGCTAGATGGAGGAAATTGATTCGCTGTGGCGACCCCTGAAGGGAAAAGCCGAAAGGAAAAGAAGAAGAAGTCTCAAAAAAATTCTTGACCCACCAGTCAACGAAAAAACTTTCTTGACTCGCTGGTCTAAGAAAGAAAAAGTATATCTAGGAGTTTTGAACCCCTGGTCTGACTAAAATACAATATGTTTGGCTGACCGGTCAACAAAAAAAAGATTTGTTTTGACCTGATGGTCTAGGAAAGAAAAAGTGTGCAGTCAGTATGAAAACAATTTGTCGACTGACCGTAAATTTTTTACGGTCGGTTGAAATAATTTTGTTTTTGGTTGGTTGAAACAAATTTTTTCAGTCGGTCAGTCAAAAAACAATTTTTAAACGTCAGTTGGAAAAAAATCGTTTCAGCTTGGTCGGTCTAAAAAAGTTTTTTTACGACATTTGGTTAGAAGAGTTTTATTTGGTGGGTTGAAAAAAAAATTTTTTTTCAGTCGTTCTAAAAACGTTTTTCGTCAATCGGTCGGTTGAACGAATTTATTTCTTGTGTCGGTCAAAAAAAATTTTTTTTATTTGGTTGTTTGGAAAAATTTTTTGAGGTTGGTCAATATCAAAAAAAATTTTTTGGTTGGTTGGTTAGAAGAATTATTTTTTAGTTGGTTGAAATAAAAAAAAATTTCAGTTAAAATAAATATTTTCGGTCGGTTGAAAAAGATTTTTTTTTCTGCTGGTCATAAAAAATAGTTTTTCCAGTTGATCATTCAAAGAAGAATTTCTTTTTTGGTTGGTTTAAATAAAAAAAAAATTTGGGTTGGTCAGTCAACAATATTTTTTTTGATTGGTCTGTTGGAAAAAAATGTTTCAATCGGTTGGTCAAAAAAAATTTTTTTTTCCAGTCGGTTGGTCGGAAGCATTTCTTTTGGTCGGTTGAAATACATTTTGTTTGGTCGTTTTAATTTAATTTTTTTGATCAGTCAGTCTAAACAAAAATTTTTTCCAGTTGTCAGTCGGAAGATTTTTTTTTTGGTCCTTTGAAATACATTTTGTGGTCGGTCAGTCAAAAAAATATTTATTTGATTGGTCGGTTGAAATTTTTTTTTTTATCTTGGTCAGTCAAAACAATTTTTTTACAGTCAGTCAGAATTTTTCTTGGTCAGTCTAAACAAAAAATTTTTTATGGTCTGTTGGTCGGAAGAAATTTATTTTGGTGGGTCGTAATAAAACATTGTTTTGGTCGGTTGGAATAAATATTTTCATTTGGTCGGTCAAAAAAATGTTTTCATCGGTCGGTTGGTTGGAAGAAATTTTTTTTGCTCAGTTGAAATGGTTGCTCCAAAAAAAAATTTTCCTTGACTGGTCAGTTGGAAATTTTATTTTAAGTTGATCATTCAAAAAAAATTTTTTCAGTCAGTCAGTTGGAAGAATTGTTTTTTTGGTTGGTTGAAATACAAAAATTTTTTGGTCGGTTGAAAATTTTTTTTCCAGTCAGTCAAAAACATTTTTGTTGGTCAGTCGGTCAAAGAAGATGTTTTGGGGGTTGGTCAAAATATTTTTTTCTTTGGTCAGTTGAAATATTTTTTTTATGTTGGATAGCCAAAAAAATTTTATTTGATTGGTCGATTGGAAATTTTTTTTGTTTGTTCAGTTAAACTGGTCAGTCAAAAAAAATTTTCAACCAGTCAGTCAGTCTAAAAACATCTTTTTTAGACAGCAAGTCAGTCAAAAAATTATTTTTATCACAAATTTTTTGTTGGTTGGTCTAAAAAAAACTGATCGGTTGGCTTAAAATCATTTTTTTCCCGACCAGTTAGTTTGGTTTGGTTCTGATGTGGTTCTGATGTGGTTCTGATGTGGTTCTGATGTGGTTCTGATGTGGTTCTGATGTGGTTCTGATGTGGTTCTGGTGTGACCCATCTATCTGGAATCCGAAGTCGAGGTCAATCGTTTTCCTTCCAGAACAAGAAGAGGAATAAACCCTATTCCGTCAGGGGTCATGAACCTGACGTCTGACGTCATGGGTTCTATCAGAGTAGGTTGTATCTGGTGACGTGGTATCGGGTCGGGTCCACTCACTGCGCAGCAGGAGCCGCCCGAACGGGTTCTGGTCCCGGGCCGCGGTGGTGCAGTTCCAGCGGTGGTGCCGGAACTGGTGCTGGCACTCTGAGATCCAGTCCCGGATCCCGGTTCCGAGGGCCCGCATGGCGTCCGGGTGCCGCCGGCACAGCTGGCGCTGCCGGGTGACCAGACCCGGGACGTTGTCACACATCACGGGGGGGCCCGCGGACCTGCGCGGGAAGAGGAGGCGCGTCAGGGAGGAGGCAGGTGTCGGTCCGGAGAGACCCCGGTGAGGGTTCAACCACAGCGCCGGGACGCGACCGGTAACAGTTTGGAACGCAGCCCGTCCAGAAATTGACGGAAGTGAGATGAAAGAGAAACGGAACGGTCCCGGAAACATTCAGACCGGGAGTGATCCCGGGGAAGCTGAACCGTTTACATCACGGTTTCCAGGGCAACCAGGCGCGCTGGACCAGGAAAACAGGCGGGATGGGACGGAGGGGGAAACGGTCACGGACGAGTTTTCACGCAGTTCGTGGATTAAACGCGTTTTGCGCGCGGGTGACACGTGAACGCGGATCGGGACTCACCACCAGGACGCGCCCGCGCCGGCCAGCAGGCAGCAGAGCGCCGCGGGCAGATAGAAGCTCATCTTCTGCCCCCGTGGCTCCTTCACGGGGGTCCTTCACGGGTCCGGACGGAGCATCGCCCCCCCCCCAGTGGGGGAACGGATAAACCGGCGATGAGGCTTTAAAAACGGGTCCGATCTCCCGGTAGACGCACGAGCCCGGACCCGTCCGGTTCCGGGACGCAACGGACTCTGGGCGGGAGCCTCGGATGTGTCCGTGAACGGGGGGGTGGGGGGTGGGGGGTGCGCGGTCACGAGCACCGGCGGGTTTTATTGGACGGGATGAACCTGCAGCGACGCGCCCACATAACAGGAGACCCCGTGACCCCCCCCCCTACCCCCACCCACCCGCCGATGCGTGTCGTTCAGGATGGTTCTAGGTTCTCTTCTCAGACCCCCCCTCCACCGGCAAACCGGATTTCCCTCCGTGATCCGTGTGGAACAAACCCGTGGGCCGGTTCCGGATCAGTGGGTCAGAGGTCAAACCCAGGAAGAACAGGCGTCACTCAGAGTCCAGCTTCAGCTGTGAGCGTTTCCATGGTGACGTTGGATCAGCAGGTGGTTCAGGTCACAGACAGACAAACGTATGAACGACTGTTTATTTACAGGCTGAACGGATCAGAACATAAAACAAGCATTAAAACTGAGGGCTCTGACTCCTCAGCTCCGTCCTGGGGGGTCGTCCATCAGGTTCGTGTCCCGCCCCCACAGGACGCCCCCAAACATCAAAACAACCTCCTGACGCTTTAATCCCAAATCCCAACAAAGTTTCTTCTTTTAAAAGTTGAAAATGAACTGAAAAAAGGGCGGAGCTGGAGGCGGGGTCAGAGGAGGTAACAAACAGAACAGCCAATCAGGCGTTGACCCCCTGTGAACAGTGAACCAGTCACGAGCAGGTGGGGGTGGGCGCGGTCGCTCTCCACAGGATCAGGGCTCCGACGATGCCCACTGCCACCCCAGTCAGGACCCGAGGCCACCGGTCGCCATGGGAACCTGGTGCAGGAGGGTGGGGGCAGTCATCAGCTGTGTTCGTCTGAGGGAGGGGACAGAGGAGAGGTTGAGACTGTAGCGCCCCCTGGTGGGTCACATGATCTGAAGCTTCACAGACTGACACACACAAGATGATGATGGTGATGATGATGGTGGTGATGATGATGGTGGTGATGATGATGGTGATGATGATGATGATGGTGATGATGGTGATGATGATGGTGATGATGGTGATGATGATGGTGATGATGGTGGTGGTGATGGTGATGGTGATGATGATGATGGTGGTGATGGTGATGATGGTGACGATGATGATGATGGTGATGATGGTGGTGATGGTGATGGTGATGATGATGGTGGTGATGGTGGTGATGATGATGGTGATGATGGTGATGATGATGATGGTGGTGATGGTGATGATGATGGTGATGATGATGATGATGATGGTGATGATGGTGGTGATGGTGATGGTGATGATGGTGATGATGATGATGATGGTGATGGTGGTGATGATGATGGTGATGGTGATGATGATGGTGATGATGATGGTGATGATGATGGTGGTGATGATGGTGGTGGTGATGGTGATGATGGTGATGATGATGATGGTGGTGATGGTGATGATGATGGTGATGATGGTGATGGTGATGATGATGGTGATGATGGTGATGATGATGGTGATGATGGTGATGATGGTGATGATGATGATGATGATGGTGATGATGATGATGATGATGGTGATGATGGTGATGGTGATGATGGTGGTGATGATGATGATGATGGTGATGATGATGATGATGGTGATGATGGTGGTGATGATGATGGTGATGATGATGATGGTGGTGATGATGATGGTGGTGATGATGATGGTGATGATGGTGGTGATGATGATGATGGTGATGGTGATGATGGTGGTGATGATGATGGTGATGACGGTGATGGTGATGGTGATGATGATGATGGTGATGATGGTGGTGATGATGATGATGATGATGGTGATGATGGTGATGGTGATGATGGTGATGGTGATGATGATGGTGATGGTGGTGATGGTGATGGTGATGGTGATGATGGTGGTGATGATGATGGTGATGACGGTGATGGTGATGATGGTGATGATGATGGTGATGGTAATGATGATGATGATGGTGATGGTGATGATGATGATGGTGATGGTGATGATGGTGATGATGGTGATGATGGTGATGATGTGTGTGTGACATATATCTATCAATCTATCAATTTTTAATCACATTTTTTAAATTAATTACGATTGTAACATCAGTTCTATTTTATTGATCGCCTATCGATCAGTGATCAACAGACCTGGACGATCAGGTTGTGCAGACAGATGACGTCCTTCTGCAGGTCTCTGGTCTGGACCACCAGCTGGCTGCAGGCCGCCTGGGCCCTCTTCTGAGGATCCAGTGAGAAGACCAGCTGGAGGAGGACCAGAGGAACCACAGCAGGTTTAGATTAGATTAGAGGACCAGAGGAACCACAGCAGGTCTAGATTAGATTAGAGGACCAGAGGAACCACAGCAGGTCTAGATTAGATTAGAGGACCAGAGGAACCACAGCAGGTCTAGATTAGATTAGAGGATTAGACACCTGTACCTGAGAGGATCTGGTGGGGAAGCGTCTGATTACTTCCTGAAGCATCTCTGACAGGGAGCAGCACTGTTCCTTCACCCCCACCAGGAAGGTCAGCAGCTCCTCAGTCCTGTAAGGTCACACACACACACCTATCACAAACACACACCTATCACACACCTATCACAAACACACACCTATCACACACACACACACACACACCTATCACACACACACACCTATCACACACACACACACACACACACACCTATCACACACACACACCTATCACACACACACACACACCTATCACACACACACACACACACACACACCTATCACACACACACACCTATCACACACACACACACACACCTATCACACACACACACCTATCACACACACTCCTTCAGATGGTCAGATGTGCAGACAGACGGACCCTAACCCAAACCCGGCTGCACCACACTTGGTTCTAACCTTACCCCTCCAGAGAGACGTGAGCAGGTGGCTGAGCCCCACCCCCACCCCCACCCCCACCCGTGACCCCCCATGTGACCGATGGGCTGACGTGAACCTGTCCTGACGGTCCTGATGCTCTTATCTCAGTGTTCTCGTCTGAGCAGCCCCGTCCCGTCCTCCTCACACTCTGTCAGAGGAGCGTAAACACTGTCAGGGGCCCGGGGGGGCCCCCCGCCTCCCTCCTCCAGCTGTTAGTTTATCT
This sequence comes from Antennarius striatus, assembly GCF_040054535.1. Classification (NCBI taxonomy): domain Eukaryota; kingdom Metazoa; phylum Chordata; class Actinopteri; order Lophiiformes; family Antennariidae; genus Antennarius; species Antennarius striatus. The sequence continues at coordinate 25,699,967 of NC_090779.1, read as the reverse complement.
GGGGGGGGGGGGGGGGGGCAGACTGATGGTGCGAGCCAGTGGAGCGCTGGGAAAGAACCCGACGTGGAGATCCGATGGAGAACGCTCCTGTGTGGGACACACCTGAGCAGACCCCCCACCCCCACCCCCCGGTCCAGGAGCAGCTCTCCATGAGGTCCGCTCCCCCCATCCGGTGGGTGGGGCAGGAGGAGCCTGCAGCCCCCCACTGCTGAGGATTCATGAGGTGACGGGGGTGCAGAGCGACGGCTCCGTTTGGCCCCCCACCGCTCGGACGACCCCCCCCATCGCCTCTCACCTTACAAATCATTACAGCTCCGCTTAAAGCATTAGGACCTGGATCAGGACGGGGGCCCAGAGGTGGGGGGGTGGACCCCCGAGATGTTCATGAGACTGATGGACAACTTCCAGGAGAGGAGTATCCCTGGGGGGGTGGAGGAGGGCTGGGCGTGGGGGAGGGGTGTGGCTGACGAGTGTTTGAGGCTCCTCTCTGTTCAACACCCCCCCACAGTGATTTCTGTCCCGCTTGGATAGCAGGAAAGATGTAGAGAAGAGCTTGTAATCAGATTACTAACAAGGAGGTCAGAGACGACATCCTGTGACATCATCACGTCTGTGCCTCTGGCTTCAGAGATGTGTACCTACAAAGTTATAAAAGTAAAAATTTGACCTTGACCTAGTTTTTCAAGGTCAAGGTTGTGATCTAATTTTCATCCCCTTTCCTCCCTGAATTCAACGCCTTTTGTTCCGTCTTTCTGTTTTATCCGATTCCTGAGATATCTGCAAATTTTTTTACAAAAGTTTAAATTTGACCTTGATCTAGTTTTGTCAAGGTCAAGGTCATCATCTCACCTTCATCCCCTTTGCTGCCTGAGTCATGTGCTTTTTGTTTCATCTTTCTATCTGAAACGGTTGTGAAGATATTTGGTGGACGAACGGACGAACACTGACATTACATCACCGCTTCATGGGATGAAATAATCCTAATCTCATGATGCTGTCTAGAGAGGGAAGCTGGGGGGTCTCCTGAAGCTGGGGGGTCTCCTGGAGGAGAGCTGCTGTGTGTCTTACCCGCTGTCTGCAGGAACCAGCTCAGCAATCGTGTCCAGGTCCACTTTGTTGGGACGCATCAGCTGCACGGCGGCCAGCAGCTGGCGTCGCTCGGCGGCGTCAGCGACGCCCAGCTGGGAAACAAACCAGTCATGTGACTTTACTGAACCACAGGTGAATTTTCACAATAAAAGTATGTTTCATGTTAAAAAAAAACACTGGAATGGAATCGACTCTGGATGATCCAGACACAACAAAACCATACCTTCTGCAGGTCCTCCTCCTCCATGGTCAACAGGATGCTCCAGGTGATGCCATTTTCCTGTGTGTGTGTGAGTGGGTGTGTGTGTGTGTAGGTGTGTGAGAAACGGTACAAACAGAAACATGAGTCAGCATTTACTGAATCTGAGCACCTGCACAGGTGTGCCTGCAGGAGGCCCCGCCCTGCATTGACAGTAACCAATAAAGAATGAGTATTCTATTTTTGTAGTTCTACAAGTAGGATGAAGCTAGTGTTTCCATGACGACACAGAACAGACGACACACACGTTGTGTGTGTGTGTGAGTGAAACCTGGACGCACCTTCACGACGTCCACCAGGTGTCCCAGCTGGAGGCCGTGCAGCAGCAGCCAGAGGTCATCACACACACGACCTCTGTGGAGGGCAGAGGTCATGTGACCGACACTGATCATTCCACATCAGCAGTAACACAAGTGAACGGTGCACATTAGTGAAATTAAGATTACAGATTAAATCAGATTGTTCTTCTTCAGGGTTGGTGTGGTGGAACCCAAACGCTGGCCTGAGGTTCAGGTTCAGGTCCAGGAATGAGGGTCTCCTCACACCAGCAGCTTTATTTGTTTTTCAAGTCTTTGTATCTGACAGGAGAAGATCTGAACTGTTTCTGGTGGGGGGGGCGATAAGCGCCCCGCCTGAACAGACCACACCATCAATCAAGAGGATTATTATTGTTTATGTCTGGATGAACAAACGTCCAACACGCCTGACCAGCAGGCGCTGCTTCACCGAACGCCCACCGGGGGGCGACACACGACGGTCAGACAGCAGGAACATGGAGGGGTGGGGGGGCAACAATAATTCTATCTATCACTGAAGACGAGTCTGTGATGAAACTGAGGAGGCCTAGCTGTCAGGTCAGGTCAGATGTCCCATGATGCACCAGTAGGTGGTAAAGGAACCATAACCAGGACAAACTCACGTGACACAGCTGCTCTCAGAGACCTGAGGAGGGTTCTGCTCCACGGGGGGGGCAGCAGACACGGGGGCTGATGAGTCCAGGATCCTCTCTAGCTGTTCACAGACAAACGGGTGATGAGGGGAGAATAGAAACCAACGAGCCCCACGTTAACATGAGTCCAGGGGGGCGTCAGCGGAGACTCACACACACCTGTGTGTGTTGAGACATGGCTGCCAGGTCCAACAGGCTCTGGCCGTTCTTGGTCTTGATGGTTTTGTCGGCCCCCAGATGGAGCAGCTTGAGAACCGCCTCCTCGTGACCAAACTGCACCGCCAGCGACAAAGCCTGACAGCAAGCAGGTGTACGACCAATCAACACAAAGACAAGCATTCAAAAGGTCATGTGACCAGTATAGTTCTTGGTGGTTTTGGATGAAAAAAACTCACCGTGCACCCATTTGCACCCTGGGTATCAATTTCCGCTCCGTGGAACACCAGCAGGTCGATGACTTTACAGTAACCGTTCATGGCTGCCAGCATCAGGGCCGTCATTTGAAAGCTGGAAAACACACGAGACAGAAAGAACAGAATGGATGGAAGGAACACGGAAGACAAGACGGGAATCAGAAGAAACTAAAGAACTGATGAGATGCAGGAACGGAGAGCAAAGTCCTGAGAAAAGACAAAGAAGGGCTGAGAAAGATTAACAGGAAAGAATGGGTTAAATCTCTTTAAAATAACCTGAACTGCAGTGACAGTGACAGTCCACCAGGGGGCAGCAAACATCTTATAATACAACTAGTCACGGAGGAAAAGCTCCAGCCTTCTATGGATAGAAATAAATAATAACAATAAAATAATAACAATAAAAATGACACAACAATAATAAAATAATAATAATAAAATAATTTTAAAAAAAAAAATTGAAATGACCAAATCTTGTGTTTTTGAAAATTTTCTAAAAAAAAAAGAGCTTCAATGGGGGTGGGGAGGCAGTAATAAATCCTTGCAAACCACCACCAGGGATAATAATTGTAGGGTGACGCCCTCTGACGCCTATGGACAGGACTTCCTGTCACCACACACACACCTGAGGGCCGTCTGTGGTGTCTCATCAGAGCGAGGTCGTATATTACCTCTGAACCCTCTCTTATCTCCTCTGACTCAAAACTCACAGGCGTGAAAAATACGTCCATCACCAGGCGTGGGAACGTCCGAGGGCCTTTTACTGGAAACCAGGTGTGTGTGTGTGTGTGTGTGTGTGTGTGTGTGAGGTTTCACTCCAAACTGAGTCCAAAAAGAAAAACAGATTCCCACCAAGAGATGTTTTCACACACATTTTGATTTGATCAGGTTGAAGATGTTCACACGTGACTTTTTGTGGAGGAAAATAAATTCTCAAAGCACTTATGGACAGAGACACACACACACACACACACACACACACACACGATCACATCTTTACTTATCAATGCAACAGATAGTGTCGCTCATTTCTGCTCTCACGTTGTCATTTACTGGGTTTTCCCATGACACACACACACACACACACACACACACACACACACACACACACACACACACACACACACACACACACACACACACACACACACACACACACACACGTGTCCTTCAGACTGTCAGATTTATCCAACACAAATCCTTCCAGGTGTCAGGACAGTAAGAAAAATGACTTCCAAAAATGTGTGACAGCAACAGAGCAAACACCCCCCCCATCTGACTGAGGGCTACACAAAGCCAATCTGTACCAGACAGTGTGTGTCCGAGGACAGGGATGCCCCCACCACCGGAAAAACCCAGTGTTTGTGTGTCCAGAGACGCTCCTCTCACCAGTGAAGGAAGCTACAAACGACCTGCCATCAAACGAAGGTACCTGGTGTCAACCCCCCAGCAGTGATCACACCAGAACACAGCTCAACACCACGCCCACGTTTCAGGCAGCGACCCCACATCCTGCGGCATGACGAAACGACACATGAAGCGTGTTCACGTGGACGACGGGACCAGCAGCTAGTGTTCATCATGGGTTCGACGCTCCGACGTGACAGTCTGAACCTTCACACGCTTCACACGGTTTGCTGCCGCGTCTCACCGCCTTAAACCCCCCAGGACGGAGGGGTTTGCATGTGGAGCCACCCCGCCAGCTTTAAAGATGCTAAACAGAGAAGCCACTGAGGACCGAATCCTCGCTTCGACGCAGCAGAACGCCGCAGATGGAAACAGTCAGCGTGTTTGGAGAACCAGCATTCTTTCTCACAAGATGGAATCTCTTTCACCGGGATTCAAACATAAAACCTGCTGTCCGCGACGGCCGATGGATCGCCAACATCCCCCTCATATTTATGCACTTTTATATTGAAGTACTAGAGAACAGAAAAGTCTGGGTCAGGCTCTCCATGAAGTTTCTATATGTCAGATGTGAGTCAGACACCATGGCAGCTCGCTACAGCTAGCTCGCTAAAGCTAGCGCAAGACAACACAGACACGCTTTTCTCCAATGATTGTGCAGCAGACGAACTCAACTGGACGTCAGATGTGCTGAACAAACTGGTTTTCATTTAGTACCTGCTCCTCTCAGGTTTATCCTCACACAAACACTAAAGGTCAGTGAAGGTCACGCCAGCGCCACACGGACACGGACGGAGCAGCAAACAGCAGTGATGTGTGGAATGTCCTCCTGCATGAAAGCAGACCCCCCCCCCACACACACACACACACCCAACTGTGTTTGTTTGTCTGTCTGTCGCTCATGTAAATGCCATAACAGGACATTCCAGATGAAAACACTGCATGGAGCGCCGGGCTGCAGAACGCCACCACATGGCAGCTAAACCACACACACGCACGCACTTCACCTGTTCACCGTGTTGAGGTCGGCTTGTCTGGAGAGAAGAAGCTCCACACAGCGACAGATCTTGTCTTCACCCGCAGAAGCTCTGATGCAGGCCATGAGCGCCGTAATGTCATCTGCGCGCACACACACACACACACACACACACACACACACACACACACACACACACACAATCATGTTTTGTAATCATGTAATGTCAGTGTTGGTGTGTTCGTCCGTTTGTCCACCAAATATCTTCACAACCGTTTTAGACACATGACTCAGGCAGCACAGGGGATGGAAATGAGATGATGACCTTGAGAAAACAAGGTCAAGGTCAAGTTTAAAGTTTTGTACATTTTTTTGCACATATCTAAGGAAACGGATAAGACAGAAAGACGAAACAAAAGGCGTTATATTCAAAATTAGATCACAACCTTGACTTTGAAAAAGTAGGTCAAGGTCAATTTTTACTTTTATCCCTTTTTATTAAACATGTCTGAAACCTGATGAGATATAATCACAAAACAAAAAGCAACATTTTCAGGAAGCCTTTTTCTTTTTGAGTTTGTGACATTTTTAACGATAATTCCGATGAGCCGACTGAAGTGGGCGGGGCTTCTGTCTCATGATGGCGAGCAGACGTGGTTCTTCCTGTGCCCGGCGATGCAGCGCTGCTTATCCTGCATCAGGAAGCGTGGCTTCATGGGAGCCCTTATCTCTTATCTCCTCCTGATGAGAACCGCTGCTCTCCATTCCTGCTTCGTTCCGCCAATGAGTCCCCAAGCTGTGTGTATCCCACAATGCATCTGTGTGTATTGTGAGAACATACCCCTGCATCTGCATATGGCTTCCTGTGTCTCTGCAGCTGTGTGTGTGTTTACGTTGTGTACATGTGGCTTCGCTTCCACTGACGACTGGAGTAAATAAACGACGTCTGATTGGCTGAGAGGCTCTGATGGCGACGTGGCGACCGTTATCAATCACCCGACGCCAGCAGGACGTGACCAAACGTCATCCTCATGGGTAATTGCTTCCTTCACCTGCCTGGAGGTTCAGATGTGGACGCCGTGTGGTTCGGTCCACTCAGTGTGACGTGACGGAGGGGAGAATGAATCACCATGACGACAGCAGCGGATCTAAAGGCGGCTTTTGGAAACATCAAGGAGGATTAAAACTTACAATTTGGTTCCTTAATGATCAATTTTTTTGTTCAACACAAAATATCGACTGCAATGGAATGAGTTCAGATTGAAAAAAGACTTACGAGCTTCAACCAAGATAACAGTTCATGTGGACTACTCACTATTTATCTTTGGGGGGGGGGCAATCAGAGTTGTGATTGTGAAAATAAGAGCACTAACTTTTAAACTGTCCCCCTGAAACAGACACGATTCGTTCATCGAGACAGAACGTTTGACATCCACACGTTCATTAACACGGGACAGTTTTCCGTTTCACCCAGACTGACCTCAACCCAACAGATGCATTCAATTTCTCCTGCTTTAGATGGGGGGGTACTGGGTGGGGGCTCCTGTTTGGCGTCATCACCATTAAGTAATGTCAGATGAAGGCCTGACTGGTGTCCTGCTCTTTGGCTGCAGCAGGTGAGGAAATTGAAGAAAGGTGCTGGGGGGTTTTGGGGGGTGGGGGTTGGTTCTACACTATGCAACAGGACTGTAAGGATTACGTCTGGCTCTACGACGTCCATGCCTGCAAAGGATCAAAGTTTCTTTTTAAAGAACCGAGGGTGATGGAGGGGTCAGTGGGGTTACTTTTAACTAACCCGGTTACAAATATCCATCAAAAACAGGTTTAATTTCAATATTTTCTGTTTTACATTTGTATTATTTTATTTTGAGGGACTCACTAATACTGGATTTTTTTCTAATATTTCAAATATTACAATTACATTAACCCCTCATTCCTCGTGGTTAATGCGTTCCAGGACCACCTGCAAAAAATAAAATTCCGCAATATAGCGACAGACTATTTCTATTGTTACTTACGGTAATTTAAACGTTCATGAACCCTCGCCACACTGACATTAAACTACAATTTTGGATTCCCCACCAGGAATTGTTTGGGGTTTTTTTGTAGCAGTCAGAAGAAACCTTAAATCTTCCGTAGCACAGAAATGGAATTATTTTAAAAGTATTTGTATTTTTAAACCACTACTTTAATCAACTTCTTTAAATTGAAGACACACCCTTGTATGTAAACCTGTGTGTTACTGTTTTAACTATGAGACTTTTTTTTTACCGGCTTTAAAGGTCTACACCCAGAAACGTGTGGAAAATGCATTTTTTCTAAATAATTTTTTAATGTTTCATCATTTTCCTCAACTTTTTTTTTTACACTGCTCACAGAGAAAACCTTTCGATTTGCTTTTATACCTATGAAGCAAAAAATAATTGTTGGTGGTATTTTTGCCAGTAACAATAAAACAATTAATCTCATCACTGATTGATCGGCTGGTTGTGCTCCTGGCGCCGGGCCCCGGGGTAGCCCCCTCACCCACGAGTCCAAACGGACCCCGACTGACCTTTGCTGTCGTTGGCAGATGCTCCTCTGTCCAGCAGCACTTTGGCCAGTGTGAAGTTAGCAGCGCTGACGGCTCTCATGAGGGCCGTCCCTCCGTGGACGAGCGGTGTCTCCACGGCAACGCCTGTCACACAACCAGAAGAAATCACATCAGGACCGGCGTGGATTCAAATAAAACAGAGACAGGGCGTTCGCTGGTGGAGGAAGACGTTCTCACCGCCGTCCAGCAGCTGTTCGACCGTCCTCACGTCTCCCTCGCTCACGGCTCGTGTGAACGTGGTCACATCGAGTGGAACGTCATCTGGGATCTGTGACATCACAACGTTAACAACATCATTTTATAGAGACGTGTCAGGATGGAGGAAAATTTTTTTGATGTATTTTTACATTTTATTTACTTATAAAATTAGTAAAACCTGACTGTAAATAATCTGACCGGGTTTTAAACCTGGATTATGTGACGACTACTTCCTGTTTCATGGTGAATGACGTCACGCCACGCCCATTCTTTCAGAATGTTTCTTCAGAATAGAAACAGTTTTCTAATCACATAAAAATACACCTGTTTTATTTTGTTGAGTTGTGTAGAACATTTAGTCCCATAAAAACAACAACAACAACAACAACAACAACAACAGGGCTCGTGACATGTAGAGTTCGGGCTGTCATTCAATAAACCGCTAATGCAAATGTTGTGCTAATGCTAATGCTAATGCCAGCCTGAGCGGCTTTAACTCGCTTCTGTTTCCACAGCTGAAACACTGGCGTCTGAAGTATTTTTGTTAATTATTACTATTGTTTCTACTTTCCTGTTAAACGTCATAAAGCTGCGTGTCAGCTAGCTAACTAGCTAGCCCACTGGCTAACGCTAGCATGTAAGCATCTCACCGTGCCGCCAGAGGCGCGTGTGTCTGGACTCCAGTCGAACCAATCATCGATGTCCGAGTCGCTTTCATATCCCGACGGTACCCCCGCGGGCCGCATCGTGACTGTTTAGCAGCTAATAGCGGCTAACAGAGGCTAACAGCAGCTAATAGCGGCTAATAGCAGCTAGCCGACACGAGTGTATGGAGTTTAACAGAGACTCAGGTACTCAGGCGCGCCACCACCGGCCACGCCCACACGGCATCAGCCGGGAGTGGCGCGTGTCGAGTGGCGCGAGAGTTCCAAATCAGACTGACGTCACCTTTGATCACGTGTTAATCACTAAAATCAAGGTTTAGTTTTGTTCCTGCAGCCGCTTAATCCGCTCCTCGATAGAAACGTCTGAAGTCAAGCCTCAGCTACTTCCGCCCAGCACCGGAAACACGCAGTTTAGGGTAATTCTATCAGCCATCATCATCCATCCATCCATCCATCCATCCATCCATCCATGGAGAAGAGATGTCGGATGGATGGATGAATGGATGGATGGATTGATGGATGGATGGATGGATGATGGATGGATGATAGATGAATGATGGATGGATGATGGATGGATGATGGATGGATGCTCCAGAGCGTGACAATGTCGGCGCGCAGTGACCCTAAACGTCCAGCAGAGGTCAGTCTTTCCTTGTGATCGTCCTCATTCATCACCTCCATCGTGAAGATGAAGATGAAGATGAAGTCCACCTTCATCACCACACGCAGATGATGATCACACGAAACTGAGCTTTAAAGAAGAAACTCATTATCACCGGAATTCCTTTTCACTTCCTGGCATCAGTCTAATATAAAAAAGTGAATTTCCCAGTTTAGGATCACCTAATCCAATGTAATGTAATGTAATCTAATCTAATCTAATCTAATCTAATCTAATCAGTCATTTCAGGGTTTTGAACTCACACACTTCTCCCGTGAGGCCTTCGTGCTGTGACGTCATGACTTTCCATTTGCCTGTTTGACACCTAGATGCGCACACTTTTGCGCATTTTGACTGAAAACCATCGAATCTGAGTGAAGCGCGTTGGATCCCCGCGTCACCGTCTGCAGACATCTGGTGTCCAGGCCGGAGTGAACCCTGTTCTCTGTGCTGTCAGACTGTTGGAGGTAAACATGTTCATTTAAATCCACTGAAAACCTGGAGCTGTGTGTTCACTCATTAACTGTGTGTCTGCAGCGAACAGCTGATCTGAACACACACCAACAACCTGCGTCTCACACCGACAGTGTTCAAATGCTGACAGCAGAGATAAGAGTGTGTGTGTGTGTGTGTGTGTGTGTGTGTGTGTGTGTGTGTGTGTGTGTGTGTGTGTGTGTGTGTGTGTGTGTGTGTGTGTGTGTGTGTGTGTGTGTGTGTGTGTGTGTGTAGCCGCTCAGACTTACCGCATCTCAACATTTAATCTGTGTTCCCTCCTGGAATGTCTGCAGGTTTTGATCCTCCCTCTTCTGAAACTGTGCGTAACCTGAAACTGATAAAAACAGCTTCATTCGGGTGTCCTGAACTGTTTCTTCTTCTTTGTGGGCGATAGGGAGGCAGCTGACATGAGGGAAATAAAACACACACAGCTCAGCATTAAAAAATATGAAGATTCAGGCGCGTCTTTATCTCATTCTCTCATTCAAACCGACGTGAGAAAAAACACTTTCAGCTCTCATCCATCATCACCTTAAAGTAAGGTGCCCCCCCACCCCCTTCCCTTCCCTTTGGGACAGCTGCGGTGTGTTTTCACTATCACCTTATGCTTTTACACCCTGACTTGATTAAAGTTGCCCCAGCTCCACCTCCCATTTGGAACGTTTTTACGCATGAAGTTTTGGGAATTATTTATTACCCCAGAAGGGGTTGAAATGCGCAGCAGCATGTTGTCGCTTTCTGGGAGCTTTACAAACTTATTTTTACTTTAGATTCTGAAGTTATGGAATTGCCCCCGGAGACTGTCCTGGACCCCTCCCGCTCCACGCATCGCCCGGGGTGGTGCGCGGATCGATATCCAGAAGTGACCTCATCGGGTTCGCTGGCATCCCCTCCTCTGCTTGTTGCCACAACACGCAGCCTGAGGCTCCTCGGCGTGGAGATGACGTGTGTGTCCGCAGGTTCTGGCGAGCCCATAAAGCGCGGACTGTCCTCCCGCTGTCGCACTGACGGGAGCGCGCAGAGCGAGGCAGGAAACACACACACACACATACACACACTCACACACACACACACACACACACCAGCGTCCGTTCTGAGGAGCAGGAGGAGACCAAACCGTGATTTTATATTTACCGGGAGGCACAAAGTGGAGGATAAATCAAACGAACACCATCTCTCTGTCTGGGGGGTCGGGGGCCACTCAGGGGACACGCAAATGTGAGCGACGCGCACGGAAACTACTCAGGTGCAGACGAACCAAACTGGCGGCGCGCTGAGGATGCAGAAGTCACCGGTGGAAGATGCAAACTTCTTCTCCAAATTCTTCTTTTGGTAAGATCCGTTCCGTTCACATCCGTTACCGGAGGAGATGAAGGTTCTACCGGCGTGACGTCACCAGGAGGGCCCGAGAGGGGAACGACTTTAGACCCGCTGTTTGGGGGAGAATAAAATATAAAATAAAAGAAGTATAGAATAAAAAATAGAATTAATTAGTGTTATCAAAAGGTCAGATTAATATTTCCTCCGGTTCTCAGTCGGTGATAATTCCGTTTAAACCGGTTAAAGGTTCCTAAATAATGACGATGAACGTTTTCAAGTTTCAGGCCAACACAAAGCACTGGAAACACGTCACCGTGTTCTGAGGTTGTTATTGACAGTCTTCACGTCCTGATATGGACCATCTCAAATACTTTTAAAAAAAATATGATTTAATATTTTTTGTGTGAATTTTTAACAGATTTTATGGAGATTGTTCTCTTCTTCCGTGCGTAAAATGCGCGCCGGGGGTCTAAACTGTGCGCGTAATGCGTGTGTCCGTGAGTTTCTGCTCTCTGTCGTGATGGAATCCTCAAGATGAACTCAAACATGGATTTTTTATACGGTTCATGATTCATTTTCAAGAAATGCTTTGAATTTAATATTAAAATGATCCAGTTTATATTAATATTTGCTTAATAAACTTTGTGTGTGTGTGTGTGTGTGTGTGTGTGTGTGTGTGTGTGTGTGTGTGTGTGTGTGTGTGTGTGTGTGTGTGTGTGAGGCCGCAGGGCAGGAATCCGAGCATTCCTTCAGAGGAACAAATAAAGCTGGATGCGTGTGGATGTGGGGGTTTTATCCAGTGCCCCCCCCATGGTGTGTGTGTCCCCCGTTCAGACAGTGTGACTGACGTGTTCTTCTGCTGCAGGTGGACTTCACCGCTGCTCAGGAAGGGCTTCACACATAAGCTGGACCTGTCAGACGTCTACAAGGCTCCATCCTTCGACCTGGCCGACAACCTGTCTGAGAGACTGGAAAGGTTTGACCCCCCCCCCCCCCGTGTTTGTTTCACCTGCTTCAGGTGAAACATCTAAAGTTCATCTCACATGATCTCCAGACTCTCACCTGTCTGGAGGTTTGACCTCATGAAGGCGTTGACAATCAGGATCACGTCCAGTTTTTTTTACTGAATCACTTCAGATGATTTTATTCTGTAAAAAATGTTTTTCCTGCGTCTTGAATGGGGTGGGGGTCAGAGGTCATTAATTAAAGTTAATGTATTAACTCTTGACGTGCTGGACCCTCTTCCTGCGACCCAGAGGTCCACAGCTCCTGTTTGTCCTGCCGTGTGTTTACTGTTCCCGTCCGTCCCTCAGAGCCAACTTAAAATACGGGCTGACATTTCGGTGTGGTGGAACATAAACTGAAGGCGTGTGTGTGTGTATGTGTGTGTGTGTGTGTGTGTGTGTGTGTGTGTGTGTGTGTGTGTGTGTGTGTGTGTGTGTGTGTGTGTGTGTGTGTGTGTGCCAGACACAGATGACAAACACGCTTCATCTGTCTGCACCTTCAGATCTTTGGTTTCTGCCCTCCTGTCCTCCGACGTCTTCCTCAGATGAAGGATTTATTTGTGACCAATCAGATGGTGGCGTGTGTGTGTGTGTGTGTGTGTGTGTGTGTGTGTGTGTGTGTGTGTGTGTGTGTGTGTGTGTGTGTGTGTGTGTGTGTGTGTGTGTGTGTGTGTGTGTGTGTACCAACGCTGGACCCTCCTGTCGGTCTCCCAGCGTCGGGCGTCACGTCGCCCGGTGCCAACAAGACGGTTTATGTCCTCAGAAGACAACCTTTAAACGGGGCGGGGGCCCACGGGGGCGACGGAAGCACAATGGAGGCAAACACCGGGGGCTTCTGGGAATGTGAACTTTTCCTTCCTTTCTAGCCCGCTGTGTCGCCGGCCTCTTCATCACTCGCTCAGCGCAGAGCGTCTCCGACGGGGAGATTAGAGCAGATTGTTAATCTGGAGTCAATCCGTGTCGGTGTGAACGACGGCTCCGGATCCGTTCACGCTGCTCTTTATTTAACGAGTCGCGTCTCAAACAGCCGTGACGACAGGAAACAAGGCAGTCAGAGACTGTAACATCCTGTGACACCCCTGAACTCAACATTGACCCTGACCTACACATGTCTGTGCCTCTGGCTTCATGAAAAGTTGTTTTTTTTTGTGATTATATCTCATCAGGTTTCAGAGATGTGTACCTAAAAGGTATAAAAGCGAAAATTTGACCTTGACCTAGTTTTTCAAGGTCAAAGTTGTGATCTAATTCTCATCCCCTTGCCTTCCTGAATATAACACCTTTTGTTTCGTCTTTCGATCTTATCCGGTTCCTGACAAATGCGTAAATAATGTACAAAAGTTGAAATTTGACCTTGGCCTAGTTTTCTCAAGGTCAAGGTCATCATCTAATTTTCATCCATTCAGTCATGTGCTTTTTGTTTCATCTTTCTATCTGAAACGGTCGTGAAGATATTTGGCGGATGAAGCGCTTTGAAGCGGGATGGAATAAACGACGCCCTGTCCTCGCCGCCGGGGGGTGGGGCGACAGTGTGGGACTTCTCCCCGTCTGCTGTTCTCCTCTGTTAACCCCCCCCCCTCAGGACCCATCCATCACTCACCGCTGAACTGGTGGAACTGGTCGGCCCGATCTCCCTGGTTCTCGCTGACCTTCAGAGAACAATGGCGCCCCGCCGGCAGCGCCGCGAAGACGATTTACAGCAAACCTGCAAAACGATTCAGAAAAAAACGTGTAGAAACATCAGATCAATAGGATCAATACCAGAGACAGTTTGTGTCCCAGGAGACGTTTGACGACCCACGTGTGTGTGTGTGTGTGTGTGTGTGTGTGTGTGTGTGTGTGTGTGTGTGTGTGTGTGTGAGAGTCCATCCAAACACAGCTGTCCTCTGACATGTTGTCCATAAATAAATGAATGAAGGCAGCAGATCGTCTCCATGTGGGACAGGAGACAGCGCCGCTGTGTTGCCATGGCGATCCCCCGGAGTCAAATAGAGGCAGGGCCCGGTCCAGCTGGCATCTGCTGCCGGCTGTGTCCAGTTCCCACCCGGGTGTGTGTTAAACTGGTTTCTCCTGCAGGGAGTGGGACAGGGAGGTGGTGTCGGCTAAAACCCAGCCCAGGCTGATGAGGGCGCTGGCCCGCTGCTTCCTGGGGCCCTTCGTGTTCTTCGGGATCCTCCTCTACCTCGGGGTGAGTGTTGATGTGTGGAGGCAGGTGTGAAGTCAGGAGTTGTGTGTTCATTCTGAGCCAGGCTGAGGTTTGAGGTGGTGTAGAGACGAGTCAGCGTTCAGGAGAACATGCAGAACAGAGGGACGGGGCAGCGATGGAGGTGAAGGTCACTAAACACTTGGTGTTTATGGAACAACAGACAAGAAAAGAAAAAAGGAATCCAAACAGAAGGAGCACCAGCTACTCAACACATGTTCTTTCATAGTTCATGTCCATCATCTGCTTGTATTTACACCACACGTATGTTCACACACACCTCCTCCTGGGCTCCTGTGCTGGGGGAGGAGATACTGTAAACTACTGCAAAAGAACACCAAAAGCCAGCGTCTGAGAAGAGGTTCAGCAGTGACCTCGTCTGGTTCAAACCACCTGATTAAATCTTCTATGTAGTGAAGCGTTAGATAAGAGTTGTCATTAATTCACGTTTAATTTGTTTTGGGATAAAGTAAACTGTGACCACCAATCACACGCTGCGGTTCGCTGCTAGCCCCGCCCTCTGTGTGTACAGTAGGTTACCTGTTCACCGTGAGGACCCCCTTCACACACACACACACACACACACACACACACACTTATGGGATGGTGCTGACAGGAGCGTCACTCGGGACAGTGGACGGTGGTTGTCATGGCGATGAGAATGCCCGTTGGCCGGTAAAGCGGCGCCAGGCGAGCAGGGGGGGTGGGGGGGTCAGCCGGGGGGGAGTGCCTTTGATGTTTTTAAATATCCAGCAGAATCTGAGGAATGTGGCGCTAAGATGTCAAAGTCACATGACATCATCACATGACTTCCTGTTGCGTGCCACTGTTGGGTTAGCAGGACACGCCCCTTTACAATCATTTGTCAATGAAGAAAATGATTCATCTAATTAATTACTGATGTTAATTCATCATGGTAATTTATTTCTTCCTCATTGGCGACAGCCAATGAGGACGTCTGGGGGTTTTAATGCTGTGAAATGATTGGAGGAAACCAGCAAACCCACAAACTGGTTGCGTTCATCTCCATGGCAACAGATGGCGTCTCTTTTCTGGGTTTCAGGAGGCGTCTAAGACGGTGCAGCCTCAGCTCCTGGGTCGCATCATCGCCTCCTTCGACCCGTTCCACGCCCCCGAGCGCAGCCAGGGCTACTTCCTGGCGCTGGGCCTCTGCCTCCTCTTCACCGCCCGCTTCCTGCTGCTGCAGCCCGCCATCTTCGGCCTGCATCACCTGGGGATGCAGATCCGCATCGCCCTGTTCAGCCTCATATACAAGAAGGTGAGCCCTGTGGAGGGTTCCTGATGGAACCAGGACCCGGTTCTGACCCGACTTCCTCGTCCAGGTCCGGGTCTGAAGAGGCCACAAAAGCTTCTTCAATAGTTTTTTATATTTATATTTATTTTTCATATTTATATATATAGATAATTTTAAAAAATATTTATATTTATAGTAATTTTTCTCAGGTGTAATCTCTGTTTTTGAAATGTTGTGAAGTTCATTTATTAAGTCTCTGACGAGTCAGGACTCACAACATCACCACGGTAACAAACAGCTTGTACAGAACAAATCGGCCCGTCTGATTGGCTGCTGTCTTCCTGGTATTGTCTGGAAAAGAGACAGAATGAACACTTCCACCTGGAACATTCCCAGAATGCCTTTCACCTGTGAAGCCCCAGCAGTTTCACTTCCTCTGAGCTTCAGCTGACCCCTGACCTTTGACCTCTCTAGACCCTCAAGCTGTCCAGCCGAGTCCTGGATAAGATCAGCACCGGTCAGCTGGTCAGTCTGATGTCGGCTCACCTCAACAAGCTGGATGAGGTGAGAACGTGTGTGTATGTGTGTGTGTGTGTGTGTGTGTGTGTGTGTGTGTGTATGTGTGTGTGTGTGTGTGTGTGTGTGTATGTGTGTGTGTGTGTGTGTGTGTGTGTGTGTGTGTGCTGAGCTCAGTCTTGCCCTGCGTCTCACTGAGCTGTTGAATGTGCAAACACAGTGCAGCCTGCATTGAGGCATTTATCACCTGGTGGGGGCGTGGCCTGGCCCCAGGTGCCCCGCCCCCCTAAGTGTGGTTGTACGTGTGTGTGTGTGTGTGTGTGAGTGTGTTTGTGTGTGTGTGTGTGTGTGTGTGTGTGTGTGTGTGTGTTTGTGAGTCCATTGTCTTACGGGTGAAAGTGGTTGTTATGATCACCCATCTTCCCTGACCTCTGACCTCCTATGTGTTCACACCCTGCCCCACCCCGCCCCGCCCCCTCCAGAGCCTGGGTCTGGCCCACTTTGTGTGGATCACCCCCCTGCAGTGCATCCTGTGCGTGGGGCTGATCTGGGAGCTGATCGAGGTGAACGGCTTCTGCGCGCTGGCGGCGCTCACGCTGCTCGGCATCATCCAGGCCTGGTTGTCGCAGAAGATGGGCCCCCACCGGTGGGCCAACGCATCACACACCTGATCACATGACACGGTTAAACCCGCCCACAGGCGATAGTCTCAATCCGATCCAGCGACTCGTTTGAGAAAACACAGATGCACGTTTGACCTATGACGCCGCCGCCTCAGGATCAAGCGGGTTCGATGCATGAGTACAAGCGCTGCCCCTATGATCCGCTAACCTGAGTTAACCCAAACCCGAGTTAACCATAACCATAATTCTAACCTGAGTTCACCTTAACCTTAACCCAAGTTAATCTTAACACAAGTTTACCTTAACCCTTACCCGAGTTAATCATAACCCTAACCTGAGTTAACCTTAACCCGAGTTAATTCTAACGTGTGCTAATCTCAACCCTAAACCGAGTTAACCTTAACCCCAATTAATCCTAACCCGAGTTTACCTTAACCCTAACCTGAGTTAACCTTAACCTGACTTAATTCTAACCTTTGTTTGGCTTAACCCTAAAGCGAGTTAACCTTAACCCCAATTAATCCTAACCCGAGTTAAGCTTAACCCGACTAAATTCTAACCTGTTTTAAACTTAACCTAAACCCAAGTTAACCTTAACCCAAATTAATCCTAACCCGAGTTAACCTTAATCCGAGTTAATACTAGCCCAAATTAACCCTAACTCGAGTTAACGATAACCCCAACTCAAGTAAACCATAACCTGTGTTAACCCTAACCATAATCCAAGTTGACCTTAACTCGAACCTGAATTAATCCTAACCCTAGTTAACCCTAAACCTGAGTGGACTTAACCCTGACCTTAGCCCCGTGTTAACCTTAAATCTAAACTGAGTTAACCCTAACTCTAACCAACGTTAACCCTAACCCTATCCCGAGATAACCTTAGCCTGAGTTAACCCTAACCCTAACCTGAGTTAACCTTAACCTGACCTGAGTTAACCCTAACCTGAGTTAACCCTAACCCAAACCTGAGGTAACCCTAACCTGAGTTAACCATAGCCCTGACCTGAGTTAATCCTAACCTGAGTAAAACAAAACCTGAGTTAACCCTAACCTGAGTTAACCCTAACCTGAGTTAATCATAGCCCTGACCTGAGTTAATCCTAACCTGAGTTAACCCTAACCTGAGTTAACCCTAACCTGAGTTAATCATAGCCCTGACCTGAGTTAACCCTAACCTGGGTTCATCCTAACCTTGACCTGAGTTCCTGCGTCCTGTCCAACAGGGTGAAGCGAGCAGGGATGATCAATCGGCGACTGGCTCTGACCACAGAGATCGTGGAGAACATCCACTCAGTGAAGGCCTACGGCTGGGAGGAGGTGATGGAGACCATCATCAAGAACATCAGGCAGTAAGACCACGTCCTGCTGGGACTGAAACCGCATGCTGGTCCATCAGACACCAGTAGGATGGTAGTAATAAGACCTGCACCAGTACCCGGGTCCAGCCTCCAGTCACACCCAGCAGGTGTGAACTGGTTCTTGTGGTGTTAAAGTGAGAGCAGACCGTTAGCCACCAGGACGCCGCTGCTGTTTTGTTAGAACCTCCATCAGGCCGCCGTCACCGAAGTACGATAGACGTAGGAGACGGTTCTGGTGCCACGGTGCAGAAATATCACAGGGAGCCACAGACTTCACACCGACCCGATAGCAGCAGAGGGGGTTAGCGTGATGAAGACCAGAATGTTCTCGAGGGAGGGGGTGGGGCTTATAAAGCTGTTGTGATGTCTATCATTAACATTACAACATCATTGAAGGGAACTAGCATCGTTAGCATCCTGAGGGACGCCTCACCTTCACCTGGAGGTCACGTGGGACTTTGTCTCCTCCTCAGGGACGAGATGACACTGACCAGGAAGATCGGCTCGCTGCGGTACTTCTACAGCGCCGCCTACTTCTTCTCCGCCATCCTGGTCATCGTGTCGGCCATCGTTCCGCACGCGCTCAGTAAGGGCATCATCCTGCGCCGCATCTTCACCACCGCCTCCTACTGCATGGTGCTGCGCATGACGCTCACGCGCCAGCTGCCAGGGTCCATCCAGATGTGGTACGACACGCTGGCGCTGGTCAAGAAGATTGAGGTGGGTCCAGGGGGAGGGGCCACTGGGGGGCGCCGCGGTGGGCCGGCGGAGGCGTGACCCCGATGTCTTGTTGTCTGCAGGAGTTCCTGATGAAGGAGGAGTACCGCATGCTGGAGTACAACCTGACCACCACCGAGCTGGAGCTGGTCAACGTGTCGGCGTCCTGGGATGAGGTGGGTTCCTCTGGGGTTCCCCCCGTCCATCACCAGAACCTTCACGGTGTGAAGTCACGCCCAAAACAAAAGCGGGTTCCTCCATCAATCATCAGGAATATCCAACCAATCACCGCTGGAGGCTGGTTCCCCCCACGCCACCGGGGGGGAACCAGCCTCCAGCGGCGTGACTCATCATCCTGGTGTCGTCACCCCACCCCTTTGTGTTGTGTTCGCCGTTTCTTAGGGTTCTGATGAATGGGGGGCGTGGCCTTCCTTTACGTCAACTCATTTCCGTGACAACGACTCAGACAAATGTAAACAAACCGCAACGAGTTAGAGGAACCCGTAAAACCAGGGGCGAAGTCTGGAGCCAAGTCCTGTCTAATCACAGAGACGCCCCCTAGTAGTCCTAGTGAGTCTGTGTGAGTCTAAGAGAGTCTTTATGAGTCTATGTGAGTCTGTGTGAGTCTGTGTGAGTCTGTGTGAGTCTGTGTGAGTCTTTATCTTTGCGAGTCTTCTTCTGCTTGGACTCACACAGACGTAACGGTTACACACACAGAGAATAAGACGAGTTCATACGTTACCCAGAAGGCCTCTGACACTCTGACCCCTCCCACAGGACGGGGGAGTTCCTGCATCCGGTTCTGTCATCTGCTGTGATGTAAAGTCCAGTGATACCACCAGAACCAGTAGATACCACAGAACATGTTGCTCCCTGATCTGGTCCGGTCTGGTTTGGTCTTGTCAAACCTGGTCTGGTCTGGACTGGTCTGAACTGGTTTCGACTGGTCTGGTCTGGACTGATCTTCACCAGATTGGTCTCGACTGGTCTGGTCTGAACTAGTTTGGTCTGGTCTGAACTGGTCTGGTCAAGTATGGTTTGGTCAGAACTGGTCTTGTCTGGACTGGATTGATCTGGATTGGACTGGTTTGGTCTGGATTGGTCTGGTCTGGTCTGAGGGCCGTTCTCTGGTGGTGACGGCAGTCAGTCGGGTAGACCACCAGGCCTGAACCCCCTAGAGAACATCTGGACTCACGTTGGTTTGACACTGATTCCAGACTAACCCTCCTGACCCCCTGCAGGGCATCGGCGAGCTGTTTGAGAAGATCAAGCAGGAGAACAAAGCCAACGGACACCTGGGCGGCGACGGCGGCCTATTCTTCACCAACCTGTACGTCACGCCGGTCCTGAAGAACATCAGCCTGTACCTGGAGAAGGGGCAGATGCTGGCGGTGGCCGGGTCCACCGGCTCTGGGAAGGCAGGTGGAGGACATTCAGGTTCAGGTGCGCGTCTGGACCGGATGTCTAACCCAGGTGTGTGTGTTGTGTGTGTGTGTGTGTGTGTGTGTGTGTGTGTGTGTGTGTGTGTGTGCCCTCTGCAGAGCTCGCTGCTCATGATGATCCTGGGGGAGCTGGTGCCCTCAGAGGGTAAAGTCCGCCACAGCGGCCGCATCTCCTTCTCACCACAGACGTCCTGGATCATGCCAGGAACCATCAGAGACAACATCCTGTTCGGCCTCACCTACGACGAGTACCGCTACACCTCCGTCATCAAGGCCTGCCAGCTGGAGGAGGTCAGGGTCACGCCACATCTGACTGAACTGGGGGGGGAGGCTAGAACCAGAACTAGAACCAGAACTAAAACCAAAACCAAACCAGAACTAGAACCAAACCAGAACCAAAACCACGACCAGAACCAAACCAGAACTAGAACCAGAACCAAACCAGAACTAGAACCAGAACTACAACTAGAACCAAACCAGAACTAGAATTAGAACTAGAACCAGAACCAAACCAGAACTAGGACCAGAACCAGAACAGAACTAGAACTAGACCAGAACTAGAGCAGAACGAGAACCAGAACTAGAACCAAACCAGAACTAGAACCAGCACTAGAACCAGAACCAGAACCAGACCTACAGGCTGAAAAACCCCAACGACCTATTTGTGATTTTTGTAAACACAAAGGTAAACAAACGGTCACGTGACCTCATGAACAGCTGATGATGTTTACGGTGTGACGCCTCGGACCGGTTTGCCCCCCCGACCGGCTCCAGTGGGACCGGCGGGGGTTTAGAACCCAAACACGACGTGTTGTCACAGCAAACAGCCTTCATGAGGTGGTAGCGTGTGGAAAACAACACGTGTCCCCCCCCCCGAGGATACGCCCGAATGTCCCGCCTACCAAGACACCATTGTGGCCCCCCCCAGGCCCCAGACGACCCCTGTGGGTGGTCTCCGCGCCGTCTTTGTCCGGTGAGACTCCTTTGTGCAGCCCTACTTTACGAGGCGTTCGTACCGGACGTCGTCCACCAGAGGGGGCGCTCTCGTGCGATTTGCACGCCGATGACGGTTCAGAAGTTCATCCTGACACGTTTCCGGGTCCGTTCACACCGAAACAGAAGCAGGAGCTTTGATGTCTGACGGGTTCTTCATCGTGTTCCTCTTCATCATCTACATTCCACCCCCCCAGCCCGACCCCCCCAGCCTTTGTCCTCCTGCCTCAGCGCTGATGTTTTCATTCCAGAGCTATCATGACTCGTTCCTTCACCTGACTTCCTGCTCAGTCTCAATGCCCTGGTTACCACGGAGACGCGAAAGAACAGCATGAATGTTTCTGACCGTCTTAACACTGAGCCTTCCTCTTCCTCTTCCTCTTCCTCTTCCTCTTCCTCTTCCAGGACTTCGCTTTGCTGCCTGAGAAAGACAAGACGCTCCTGGTGGAAGGGGGCGTGACCCTCAGCGGCGGTCAGAAGGCGCGCCTCGGCCTGGCCAGGTACTGTCACTCTGAATGGGACTGAACCCTGACGTAACGTTCACACCTTAAACCAACAACCGTCACGCTAACGACAGCTTCCATGTTTCACGCTCGTAAACACGCGTGGTGATGGGTTTACATCCCTGACTGCTAGGTTCCCAACATCCTGAACAAACACACCTCTAATCCAGGTAATCCTGACCCGTCAGAGCTGATAACCCCCCCACCACCACCCCAGTCTTGAACCGACATCCACCCCCTTTATAACCTGTGGTCGTAAACGTCAGTGTGTGTGTGTGAGAGCCGTGAACCCGTGTTCCCATGCACTATTTATTGGTTCTGGTATCAATGAGTCACCACTGACTGATGGGACTGATTTACACCCCATGTCCCCCCCCAGGGCCGTGTACAAGGACGCTGACCTCTACCTGCTGGACGCACCCTTCACCCACCTGGACATTGTGACGGAGAAAGAGATCTTTGAGAAGTGTGTATCCCACAGTGTGTGTGTATGTGTGTGTGTGTGTGTGTGTGTGTGTGTGTGTGTGTGTGTGTGTGTGTGTGTGTGTGTGTGTGTGTGTGTGTGTGTGTGTGTGTGTGTGTGTGAGAGAGAGTTGACTGGTTACCTGTTCAGAAGTGTGTGTTAGAAATTCAGCCGTTATCAAACATGTAGGAGTTTGCCCACTTCGGCTTTTCGTCCATTGTAGCTTTTAGCCGTTTCTGTTAGCCGCTTCCGTTAGCCGCTTCCGTTAGCCGGTTCCGTTAGCCGTTACAATTCAAACACAGCAGCGACTCCTCCCCTGAGATCTCCTGATCTTCTCCATCTTCTCCCACCTCACAGGTGCGTCTGTAAGCTGATGGCGTCTAAGACGCGTATCGTGGTCACCAGTAAACTGGACCACCTGAAGCGGGCCGACAGGATCCTGCTGCTCCACAACGGCGACTGCTACTTCTACGGAACCTTCTCCGAGCTGCAGGCCCAGCGGCCCGACTTCAGCTCCCTCCTCCTGGGTTTGGAAGCGTACGACAACATCAACGCCGAGCGACGTGGCTCCATCCTCACGGAAACCCTCCGCAGGGTCTCCATCGACGAGACCGCCAGCTTCCGAAGCCCGGACTCTCTCCGCCAGTCGTTCCGCCAACCCCCACCTCCCATCATCGTTCCTGGATCCCAAAGCCATCCTGGAGGCGACGGCTACCCAGAAAAACGCAAACACTCCCTCATCCTCAGTCCTCTGGCGGCGGCTCGCAAGTTCTCCTTCATCGGGGGCCCCCAACAGACTCCCAATGCTCCCCAGTCCACGATGATGGAGGACGGGGTGCGAGAACTTTCCGAGAGGAGGATCTCTGTGGTACCAGAGGACGATCAGGTGGAGGAAGTTCTGCCCAGGGGGAACGTGTACCACCACGGGTTGCAGCACCTGAACGGACAGCGGCGCCAGTCCGTCCTGAAGTTCATCACCAGCTCTCAGGGTCAGGAGCGCCGGGAGCAGATGCAAACGTCCTTCAGGAGGAAGCTGTCCATTACGCCGCAGTGTGACCTGGCGTCGGAGCTGGACATCTACGCCCGCCGCCTGTCCAAGGACAGCGTCTACGACATCAGCGAGGAGGTGGATGAAGAAGACATGGAGGTGAGGAACACGTCTCCAGAACCGCTGTGGTCACCTCCACATGGAGTTGGTGAGTTGCTCTCCGGTACGACGTGGTTCTGGTGTCTTTGCAGCAATGCTTCGCAGATGAACGTGGGAACATCTTTGAAACTACCTCATGGAGCTCTTACCTGCGCTACATCACCACCAACAAGAGCTTAGTCTACGTCCTGATCTTGATCGTCTTTGTCTTCGTCATTGAGGTACCGTCTCGGCCATCTTTAGGGTTTGTTTCTAGACGTCGGTCTAACGACTAACGTCGTGTTTCTCCACCTCAGGTTGCCGGTTCGGTCATCGGTATTTTCCTCATCACAGAGTAAGTGTCGTGTTTCAGCCTCATGTTGACCCGTTCTTCCCCCTGAATGCTTCCTACCTGGGGGGGGGGGGTGCCGCTGTCTTGTCTTTCATTCTGCATCTGTTGCCCATCCAGCACTATCTGGAGGGATGGCGCCAACCCATCCTCCCCCAACTACATCGACGAGCAGCACACCAACACCTCGTCGCCTCCCGTCCACCTGGCGGTCATCGTGACCCCCACCAGCGCCTACTACATCATCTACATCTACGTGGCCACCTCGGAGAGCGTGCTGGCCCTGGGGATCTTCAGGGGCCTCCCGCTGGTGCACACCTTACTCACCGTGTCCAAACGGCTGCACGAGCAGATGCTGAGCGCCGTCCTGAGAGCCCCCATGGCCGTCCTCAACACCATGAAGACAGGTGAGGGGCTAGCATTGGTCTACCTGTAGGATCACAGGTGCTCAGGTGACTCCAGGGGTCTTCTTCACTTCTTCCAGGTCGGATCATGAACAGGTTCACCAAGGACATGGCCACCATCGACGACATGCTGCCTCTGGTGCTGTTTGACCTCATTCAGGTATTCAACACATCATGGGTCAGAGTTGACATGTTTCCTCTTCATACGTGACTGAAGCAGAAGAAACCATCACCAGGTTTCACCATGTTCCAGATCTTTGACCTTCATTAGATTCTCCTGCCACCTCCAGAGGGAGCTGGTAGCTGCAGGTCCATCAGTCTGGGCGTACCCAAGAGTCAGTCTAATAAAACCAGTGAACCCTGACCCTAACCCTGACCCTGACCCGGGACCTCCAGGCGTACCTGACGGACTACATTCTCATTGTCATTGTTCTTCTCATCCCATCACATCAGCTCACTCTGATCGTTTCGGGCGCCATCTTCACCGTGTCCATCATGCGACCTTACATCTTCATCGCTGCCATCCCATTGGCCATCATCTTCGTTGTCCTCAGGAAGTATTTCCTCAGGACGGGTCAGCAGCTCAAGCTCCTGGAGGCTGAAGGTGAGATCGGGGGGGTGGGGGGGCGATAATCTTTAGAACGAACAGTTTCTGATGGGACGTGTGGAAAAGATCTGCGTTCAGACGGCGGTCAGGATGTTTGATGAAATCACTCCACTGTCAGCCAGTTGTTTTGGTCTTTGACCGACTTCTCAGACATGTGACCCCAGAGATGACCTTTGTATTTATCTTCCATCGCCATGACGATGAGTGACGTCAGGCGTCGGAGACGGAAACGGTTCAAATGTCCGTGACTGAAAGTGAAAATAGGAAGTCAGTGGAGCCGGCAGGAAGTCAGACAGGGTCGCCGTAGCGACCGTCAGCAGATGGCATGGATGAGTCAGAGCCGGGGGGGGCAAAGGTCAGGCTGAAAAACAACAACATGACAGAGGACGGGTCGAAGGACAGGATGGGTCTGCTGCCACGGAGGGGCGGGGCCAACCCCAGAGCACGCCAGGCGGAATGACATCGCCGTTAGCAACTGCTGTGGTATTCAGAGAAAACACGACTCAGCGCTTTGACTCGTTGGGTCGTGTTTCCCCTGGTTGGACCCCCCCGGGACCAGAGAACCGTTCCACAGGACAGGACACCAGAGTCCGGTCAGGAGCGCCCCCTAGAGGAGCTTGGAGACTCTTCACCAGGTCTCCGTCAGAACCAGGTTCTGGCTCCAGCCTCCGGTCGTCATGACACCCGAATGACATAGTTGGTTTCATCACGTCTCCCTGCCCCCCCCTGCAGCTCGCAGCCCCATCTTCTCCCACCTCATCATCTCGCTGAAGGGGCTGTGGACCATCCGGGCGTTCGGGCGTCAGACCTACTTCGAGATGCTGTTCCACAAGGCGCTGAACACACACACCGCCACCTGGTTCCACTACCTGGCCACGCTGCGCTGGTTCCTGTTCCGCTGCGACATGATCTTCGTCCTGTTCTTCACCGCCGCCGCGTTCATCGCCGTGGGAACCAACAGTGAGTCACGGGATGTCTGTGGGGGTGTGGCGTGACCACCGGGGTCACGTTACTAATCGGTTCTGTGTTCTGGTGCCGAGTCGGACGTCAAGAACAGACGATCACGACTGTCGGAATGTTACCGGGAAACGTGTGTTTCCCCTTCATTTAATCACACACACACACACACACACACACACACACACACACACACACACACACACACACACACACACACACACACACACACACACACACACACACACACACAAACAAACACTTGTGTTGTTGCGTCAGAACCGGTGTGTTTATGTTCGGAGCTGATTAAAGGGTCGTTTCACAGCTCGTTGGTTTCCGATAGAGCTGACATCAGAGAGCAGCCTCACAGCATGTGTGTGTGTGTGTGTGTGTGTGTGTGTGTGTGTGTGTGTGTGTGTGTGTGTGTGTGTGTGTGTGTTTGCTCTGCAGGAGACAAACCAGGAGAGGTCGGTATCATTGTGGCTTTGGCCATGCTCATCCTGGGGACGTTCCAGTGGGCCGTCATCACCAGCATCACTGTAGATGGACTGGTATGGGGGGGGTCACACACACACACACACACACACACACACACACACACACACACACACACGCAGATTTTGACCTTATTCGGATCAAAACTTTAACCTTTTGCAGATGACATTAATCTGTATGATCTCAGTTACGTGGGGGGGGTCCCACATCTGGGGCCCCCCATCACTGCCACCCAGTATTTACAGATAGTTAATCTCAGATTGGGATTAATCCTCTATTCAACCGGGAGCGCCGCTGTTCCTTCTGAAACGCTGACTCAGCATTCGTTGTGACCTTTGACCTGTGTCACCCGGTGACCCGCGTCTCGCCCTCCGTCCCTCAGATGCGTTCTGTCGATCGGGTGTTCAAGTTCATCGACCTGCCGTCGGAGGAACCGTTGCCGGGGAAACCTAGCGGGAAGGGCCCCCCCGACCTGGTGATCGACAACCCCCACGCCCACGGCTGCTGGCCCAACCGGGGGCAGATGGACATCCAGGGCCTGACGGTCAAGTACACGGAGGCGGGGCGCGCCGTCCTCCGCGACGTGTCCTTCTCTGTGGAGGGGGGGCAGACGGTAAGTCCTCACCTGGGGGGGGGGGGGTTTAATGAAACCTGGCGGAGTGATGAGTGTCAGCTGGTTAATTACCCGGTCCAGCCTCAAGCAATTAAAGGTGCAGAGAGGGGTCACAGAAAGGTCATCACAAGGGGCTTTTGTTGGGGTGGGGGGGCACACCACGTGGTTGTAAAGGGGGGGGAGGGTTTGACAAGAGATCAGATCCCGAAAAGATGGAGTGGATCAGTACCGAGACATCACAGCAGCGAATCAGAGTCCATTGAACCAACCCGCCTAACCCTAACCCCTCTTAAATTAACCCGGCTTAAATTAACCCGCCTAACACTAACCCGGCTTAAATTAACCCGCCTAACCCTAACCCGGCTTAAATTAACCCGCCTAACCCTAACCCGGCTTAAATTAACCCGCCTAACACTAAGGCGCCATAAATTAACAAGCCTAACCTTAACATGCCTAACATTAACCTGCTAGCCCTAAAACACCTGACCCTAACCCTGACCCTAACCCTGACCTTGACCCTGACCCTGACAGTCAGCAGGCTCACGTGTCTCTCTTGGGGGTGTTGGTGCAGATGGGTCTCCTGGGGCGGACGGGGTCAGGGAAGAGCACGCTACACTCCGCCCTGCTGCGCCTGGCCTCCACCGAGGGCGAGATCTGCATCGACGGCATCTCCTGGAGCTCCGTCCCCCTCCACACCTGGAGGAAGGCGTTCGGCGTGGTGCCTCAGGTACGTATGACGCTTCGGCGGTCGCCACAGCGCTGAGATCAGCTGACCCAGGTTCTGGAATCTGATTGGTCCCCGTGTCTCAAACAGAAAGTCTTCATCCTGACCGGCACGTTCCGCATGAACCTGGACCCCCACGGGCGCTACAGCGACGAGGAGCTGTGGAGGGTGGCGGAGGAGGTGAGCTCTCGTTCCTCTGGGGGGGGCGGGGTCTGAGACCATCCCACCAATCGGTGCCGTCCGTTCTCCCCAGGTGGGGCTGAAGTCGGTGATCGAACAGTTTCCAGACAAGCTGGACTTCCAGCTGGAGGACGGAGGAAACGTCCTGAGCAACGGACACAAGCAGCTGCTGTGTTTGGCTCGCTCCATCCTCAGCAAGGCCCGCATCCTGCTGCTGGACGAGCCCTCCGCCTACCTGGACCCCATGTGAGTGCCCCCCCAGCGCCGCTACACCTGTGTGTGAACGTGTGTGTGATGATGCTGATGTTGCTCCTGATGATGATGATGCTGACGGTGGTGGGCGGGGCCGTGTCCGGGGGCAGAACCCTCCAGGTGCTGAGGAAGACCCTGAAGCAGGCGTTCTCCAGCTGCACCGTCATCCTGTCGGAGCACCGGGTGGAGCCGCTGCTGGACTGCCAGTCCTTCCTGGTGAGCGAGGGGTTAAAACGCGACTCTACATGTTAATGAGGTGTGTGTGTGTGGGCGTGGCCTGCAGGGCGAGCTCCTCCTCACTGCCCCTCCCCTCTGTCCAGATGATCGAGGACAGCTCGGTGAAGAGCTACGACTCCATCCAGAAGCTCCTGAACGAGACGAGCCACCTGAAGCAGGCCATGAGCCCCGCCGACAGGCTCCGCCTCTTCCCCTCGCTGCACCGCCTCAACTCCAGCAAGAGGGCGGCGCCGCAGGCCGCCAAGATCTCCTCCCTGCCGGAGGAGGCGGAGGAGGAAGTCCAGGACACACGCCTCTAACACACACACACACACACACACACAGAGACACACACACACACACACACTGACATGATTGATCTCAATCAGTAAGAACATAGAATTGATCAGTAATAATATAATAATAATAATAATAAGGGCGTGTCCGCCGCTCGCCGCCCCCAGTTCGAGGTGGACCCCCGTGGACATGAGTTAAAATCTGCATGTAAAGGAAGTGAGGGCTGACCTTTGACCCCGACAGGTCGTCATGGCAACACGTGAGGAACACGTCTGCCTGCAGAGGACACTGGACGTCAACAGGAAGTGAAGGTTCTGGTCCACGACGCTGGTCTGAACACAACCGGTGTCGTCTGTTTGTGTTTGTTTGTTTGCTGGTTCAACCAATCGCTGAAGCTCCGCTTCTGCTTGAACTTTGCACGATGGTGTTCTCAGGTTGGACACACAGCAGTGACACGGCGAGCCCTTACCCACAATCCTTCATGTTTCTCTCTGAAAGCACTTTAGCGTCGCCCTGAGGTACGCCGGCGGGAAACAGCCAATCAGGAGTCGGCACCGTTCCCCACTTCCTCCTCAAACACAAAGCTTCTCTCTCATTGGATGAGTCGCCCGGACGCATCAGATGAAAACATGTTGTTCTAAACTCCGTCTCAGAATCTGTCTCTTCTGGACGCCCATATTTGGTCGTGGGAGGAGCCTGTGCAGCTGCTTTACTACTGGATGACAGTTTTGTAAGAATGAAGGTACTGCAGAGAAAAGCTTGTTCTATTTTGTTTTGTTTTTTACCGATTAAATTAAGAACAAAACTGTTTGTTGCTCGTAGAAAACGGACAAACGTCCTAAAATGTATAAATTTATTTGTTCAATCAACTTTATCAACAGTAAAACTAAAGATTTTGAGAATTAAAATGCGGTCGTGTGTTTTTTGGAGGATTTTATTTGTGGTTTGAATGAATTTTATTGTTGAAGCAACGGTAATTGTGTGAGAACAACTCAGCACCAATCGGGAGCCAATCAGAAGCAGATGACATCACTGTACTCCATTGATGACATCATGCGTTCGTCCGGTACGTCATCATGACGCGTCCCCCAGCGTGAAAACTGACATCCTGGGATCAGATAAAGTTAAACACACACACACACACACACACACACACACACACAGCTAACACACACCTATCACACAGCTACCACTAACACACACACCTAACACACAGCTAACACACAGCTGTCACACAGGTGTCACACAGCTATCACACAGCTAATGCTAACACACACCCATCACACAGCTAATGCTAACAGACTGCTAACACACAGATGGAATCAGACAGTCGGGGTTCTGACCAGTGTGTTTTAATGTTGTGCTTCAGGTGAACCTCACACCGCTAACACACATAGCTAACACACAGCTGTCACACACAGCCGTCACACAGATGACTGGTAGCGCTGAATCTCTGCTGTACATCTGTTTACACGTGTTTCTATTGGACGACGCTCGGACAGGTGGGCGGTACAAAGAGACAAGGACACAGTGATGACCAAACCGCCGACTCAGCCGGGGGCCGAGCCCAGTGCGACCTGCCAAATCATGGGTTTGAGCTATTTCTTATGGCTTACAGTTTGAGGACATCCTGTGTTGATGCAGGTCTAGAACTTATTGCCACGCCCCTTCACTCTGAAACAAGTCAAGGGTTCTGAAACAAACACTATGTACACGTCTAGTCAGCAGGACGCTCAGGGTTCCATCGTGGAACCACACACACCATCGATAGAGCTCTAAACGCACTAATTCTTCTGTACAAATATATTTGGTGAAACCCTGATTGACTTCAACAGTTTTAAACCAACTTCAAACTATTGAACGAGAAAACACTTGAATATCTGAAAATACTGAACAGCGAAAAGAAGAGAAAGTAAAAACCTGCACGTCTCTTCCTTTGATCCAGAAGCACGTTGGACCAGAAGGTTCCTCTGGGTTCCTCTCCGGTGCTGTCCACAAGTTGTTCACTCCAAGTACACAAAATACTGTCAGTAGGTTTTTGAGGCAATTTCCACGAACGCTTCACTCGAGTCTAAATTGTCCAGCTGACCTTTGACCCACGGGTCGACGCGCCGGGAACCGCGCTGAGTCTCGTTCCGTGTTCTGGTTCTTCTACCCACAGACAATCTCACCAAACCAAACGATCAAATACTTCAAATACTGTAATAGAATAAAACTATGGTCCCCAAGTACACAACTGTAGTACGCATAACAAGTACGCATAACGAGTACAAATACTAAGAGTCACGGGTCGTCAGGACCGAGTCTTTACAGGATGGAGGGGGTCGTGGGCGGGGGGGGTCTACTCGCTGTCGGGGGGGTGGAGGATCCAGATGTCGTCGTGTTGTTGGTTGTTTGTGTTGCTGCTGCTGCTGCTGCTGGGGGGGGTCAGCTCGGTTCTGCTGCCGGTGCTGGTTCTGCTGCGGCTGGGGGCCGTCTGGGCCGGACCGGGGGGTCTGGTCTGCTGACCCCTGCTGCTGGGGACGGGGAGCTGCGATTTAGCGCGGGGGCAGGAGCGCCGGTTGCTCTGGACCGCCAGGCTGAAGCAGGACTGGGGGGCGTCGGTCTGCGGAGAGAAAGGTTGTGGTGAGTCCAAACGGGCCCTGCAGTCAGAACGCAGCACAACGGCCCCCGGTGGTGACGGCCGGGCCCCCAGGAACCGACCGGCACCATCAAGGTGGCTCCAGTCATTCACTGACTGACGTGTCTGTGGCGGCCTCTAGTGGTCGTTCAGGAAACGCAGTTCTGATCAGGACCGAAAAGTCTGTTTTAACAGTTAAAAGAACTTTAATATTTTTTCCCAGGGGATTCTGGGAAAAATGTATCCCGATGATTATTTGTTTAGAAGTGGGGGCTCATAATGCCAAACCGAAACAGAGAGCTAAAAGAGGCTAAAAGAGGCTGCAGTGACGACCTACTGTTAGCCCCGCCAGCAGGGGGCAGGTGTGTGTCGTGTTACCGCTGGAGCCGATCACTGATTGGTCCAGCCTGCCTGGCGACACAAACACGGCTGTAAACAAACACTGTGGTTATGTAGCTGCTCGGCTGTCTCTGATTGGTTCTCACAGTCTGCGGTCGCTGCTCGGGGGCAGGGTCCTTCTCTGCCTCGTGGGCGGGGCTTAAGTCACCGGGCGAGCTGGAGAACAGGATCAGGTGGTCTTTGGCCTGAGAGATCTGTGGACGACAGCAGAGGTGAAGGTCAGGTGGGATCACACCTGTCTGTGTGGAGGACGACAACGACAGCAGGTGGTAACCAGGTGGTAACAGGATGGTAACCTGGTGGTAACCGGGTGGTAACCAGGTGGTAACTGGGTAGTAACCAGGTGGTAACGGGATGGTAACCAGGTGGTAACGGGATGGTAACTAGGTGGTAACCGGGTAGTAACCAGGTGGTAACCAGGTGATAACCAGGTGGTAACGAGGTGATAACCGGGTGATAACTGGATGGTAACCATGTGGTAACCGGATAGTAACTAGGTGGTAACGCGATGGTAACCAGGTGGTAACGGGATGGTAACCAGGTGGTAACGGGATGGTAACCAGGTGATAACCAGGTGGTAACAGGATGGTAACTAGGTGGTAACCGGGTGATAACCAGGTGGTAACAGGGTGGTAACCAGGTGGTAACCGGGTGGTAACCGGGTGGTAACCAGGTGGTAACCGGGTGGTAACCGGGTGGTAACCAGGTGTGAACCAGGTAGTAATCAGGTGATAACCAAGTGGTAACCAGGTGGTAACCGGGTGGTAACCAGGTGGTAACCAGGTGTGAACCAGGTAGTAATCAGGTGATAACCAAGTGGTAACCAGGTGGTAACCAGGTGATAACCAGGTGTGAAGCAGGTAGTAATCAGGTGATAACCAAGTAGTAACCAGGTGGTTACCACTTCGCGACAGGGACCCCGTCACACGTGACGGTGGAAGAAGCGAGTACTGAAGACAATTTAATTAATGATAAAAAAAAATCTGTGCTAAATATTTTGGCCACTAGAGGGCAGCAGTCAGCTGCTATGATGTCTGCTGCCACCTGTCTGTCTGCTACCTGTCTGTCCAGTGGAGGTCAGTGTGTGATTGGCTGTGGGGGCGGGGCCACACCTTGCTGATGTCGGGCTCTGATTTGCTGGAGCACAGCGTCTGCAGCTCCCTGATCAGATCCGTGTCGTCATCAGAAAACACCGACAGGCCGACCGGTTCCCTGCAATGCAACGGTTACCGTTAGCAACACATGGAAATGCATCATGCTGCTAGCTGCTAGCCCAGAACAACAACACTGACCTCTGGTCGTTGCCGTGGGTGATGAAGCTGACATCAGAGCTGGACAGCGAACCTACAACACACACTGACCCCGTTAGAGCTCTGATTGACCTGATGATTGATTAGGGCGGTCCTTACACACAATCTCTGATCCCTGCATCCCTATTGGATGCCAGGTCGGAGGAGCCTGACCCCCCCCATCAGGACCAGAAGCCTCACCTTCCCTGAAGGAACTCCCACAGCTCCAGTTAAGGGCGGGGCTTCCCTTCTTCCGAGGGCTGGTGTTGGATCGCCTCAACTTGGCGCCGTCACGCCCCTTCCTGCTGCCGGCCCCCCCGGGTCCTTTATAGGAGCCAATGGCTGCCAGAGGGAAGGCCCCCCCGCGGAACTCCAGCAGGTACCTGTCGATCTCTGAAGACAGAACCACAGAACGCCCGTCAGCGCCGCTGAAACGTGGCCCCACCCCCTCCAGCATTAGCCACGTCCACCCACCGTGACGGGGGAGGGGACAGCCCTGGAGGACGGCCTTGTTGACCAGGATGCTGAGGGCCGCTTTCACCACCGCCTGCTGCCCGGGGCTCAGCCTGCAGTTGCCAGGCAACGGTCGCTGCGACGACGGCGACGATGGAGACGAGGAGGAGGAGGAGCGCTTGGCGGTTACCCGGGAGACGATGGCTTCTTCAACGCGGGGGACAACCACAGCGTTCCAGAGCCGAGCCAGCCACCTGAACACACACACACACACACACACACACACACACACACACACACACACACACACACACACACACACAAACAGGTGTGATTAAAGGCTAGCTATGTTAGCTGCGAGCTAACTTCTTATATCTTGTGTTGAACTGGTCCTGAGGTTTAGATGTGAAGACACACACACACACACACACACACACACACACACACACACATACACACACACACACACACACACACACACACACACACACACACACACACACACACACACACACCTGACCACAGCCTGTGTGTTGTTGGGCACCACGGGGCAGGACAGGAACAGCTGGGGCCCCAGCAGGGCCTCGTGGGTCCCCAGGCGGGTGAGACAGGCGTTGAGCTGCTGCCACACCCGACTCACCCACAGCACCGACCGCTCCATGACGCCCTCAGGTGACCAGAGCTCCGCCCCCACCTGCAGACAGGAGAGCGTTAGAGGGTGTGGTTCAGCGCCGGTCGGTCACGTCGGGCCCCGCCTCCTCTCGCCCACCTTGTGGAGCAGCTTCCTGCGGAGGTGCCTTCCCAGAAGGCCGTGCAGCGGCTCCTGGTCCCAGCGGAGCGACACCCAGCGGAAATGCTGCTGGAGGCGGAGCTCCGAGCCTTGGAGGCGGGGCTTGGACAGCGTGGCGATCAGGAAGCTGCCGTGGTGGAAATGGTGAGGCCCTGAGAGACGGGGATGGGGGGTCCAATCAGGATCAGACTGAACGGGACGTGACCCCCTCTTGGGGGCGGGGTTCAGGTCTGGACCTACCGGTGCTGAGAGCCAGGGGGGGGCCAGAGCCCCGGCTGTCCAGACTGGAGCAAAGGTCCCCCAGCAGGCCGGTCAGGGATGAGGCCTTCTCCAGACCCCCCAGCAGGACCACCACGCTGTGACCGGGACCCCCCGACGCCCCCGCTGGCACCAGGAACCCTGGGGGGGGGGCAGAGAGATCAGAATCCTGTCTGGTTACGTGTCCGACACCGGGAGGGGGGGGTGTCAGTCAGGAACAGCACCGACCAAAGGGGGCGGGGCAACACCATCACTTCTACAGTAGCCCAGAGAGAACAAACCACACCCATCATCACACCTGACCTCTGACACACTATTCAGTCTGAAGGCCCAAAAATCGCCATAGCAACGAGGACGCAGATGAGTGGTGAGAATAATATAAGAACAATTACAATAACTACAATAATAATAACAATAGTAATAACAATACTACTACTAATAATAATAATATTAACAATAATATTAATAACAATAGTAATAATAGCACTACTACTATTGATAATATTAATAACAATAGTAATAATAATAGTAATAATAGCAATAGTACTACAAATAATTAAGATTAACAATAATATTAACAATAATATTAATAACAATAGTAATAATGTTGAGCAAATACTACTACTACTACTACTACTAAAATAAATAATAATAGTAATAACAATATTAATAACAATATATAGCAATTTCACTACTAATAATAATCATATTAATAACAATAGTAATAATAATGACAATAATGATGATAATAGTTATATATTATTTTATATATTATAAAATACTAAGAAAACCACTACTACTAATATAACTAATAATACTCATATTAATGACAATAGTAATAATAACAGTAATACTACTATTACTACTAATAATAATCATATTAATAACAGTAGTAATAGTAATAATAATACCAGTAATGATAACAACAAAAATAGTAAT
The DNA here is from genome assembly GCF_040054535.1 of Antennarius striatus. Classification (NCBI taxonomy): domain Eukaryota; kingdom Metazoa; phylum Chordata; class Actinopteri; order Lophiiformes; family Antennariidae; genus Antennarius; species Antennarius striatus. The sequence continues at coordinate 25,664,894 of NC_090779.1, read as the reverse complement.
AGTAATTATAATACTAATATAAAGTGTTATAACATAAACAGTAGGTGTCAGTAAAGACTCACTGAGTCTCTATTTGCGAAGTGTTTCGATTCAAAATGCAGCGACTGAACGACTTTAAAGTGATGCAACCGATTCAAGTGTGAGAGTGTGTGTGTGTGTGTTTGTGTGTGTGTGTGCGTGCGTGCGTGTGTGTGTCTCTACCGCAGCTGATGAAGGTCTCCAGCAGCGTCTCTCTGGTCAGGCTCTCCTCCACCTCCACCTTCACCACGTCACAGACGAGCCCCGCCCCCTCCTGCTTTGACTGGTGGAGACAGAGAAGGAGGGGAGGGGCCACGAGTGGAGAGACAGGAGGTGAGATGGGGCCAGGTTGTCATGGAAACTAAGGAAATCTACTACGACTCGTCGCTGGGAGGAGGGAGAGAATCTGAGGGAGCAAGAAGGGCTTTTCCAGGAACGACTGATGGAGACGATGAAGACGATGTCCTCGTGTGTGTGTCACAAGTGTGGATGTGTGTGACCCGATAGGTGACCACAGGTCAACAGGTGATCAATAATGATCCAATACATGATTGCAGGTCAGTAGGTGATCAATAACCACCCAGCACGGACCCACCTGGATGCAGCGAGCCACCAGATCCGCCACGCAGTCCTGACAGCTGCCCTCCAGCCCGTGGAAGATCAGGTTCCCATACTGCTCCACCTGGGGGGGCGGAGACAGGCGTCATGGGGGGGGCACGTCCCTCAGGGGGTGGGGGACACACACGTCATCATGTGACCTGATCTATCCCTCCATGTCTCCTCCATTGTGTCACTAACGGCTCGTCTCCCCACGGCCAGCAGGGGGCAGCGTCGCCACGGCAACACATCCATCACTCCATCCCTCTCTCCTCCGACTGTTCTGTCACTGCAGGCGTCTGGCTCCCAGCATCTTACTCATCTAATCCCTGTGTGTGTGTGTGTGTGTGTGTGTGTGTGTGTGTGTGTGTGTGTGTGTGTGTGTGTGTGTGTGTGTGTGTGTGTGTGTGTACCAGGCGGACGTAGTTGTGCAGCAGCGGCAGGGGGAGGAGGTATTCCAGCGCCGACTCGTCGAGACACGACTCAGACAGACCTGGAAAGACAAGAACCACATCAACACCATCCACTGGGGGGGTTCTAGTCCACTGGGGGGGTTCTAGTCCACTGGGGGGGTTCTAGTCCACTGGGGGGGTTCTAGTCCACTGGGGGGTTCTAGTCTGGTGGGGGGTTCTAGTCCCTCAGGCCGTCAGTGGGTCTCTCCATGTTTTCCAGAGTGTCTTTGAACGCCTCGTCCGCGTCTTTCTGACCGTTACAAGAGGATGGATGAGAAAATGAATTCATGAGTGGAGGAAGTGGGGGGTGGGGGGTGGGGGGGGTCCGTCCACGGCGCCGGTCCGTCACTCGGTCTGGATTTGGCCGACTCATCGTCTTGACGAATGTAATGAAGAAGACGCAGCAGGAAGAGTCTTCACGTCTGCTGCTGTGACTCATCTCCACACCAGAACCAGAACCAGAGCCCCTCAGGTTCTGGTTCTGGTTCTGGACCAGTCATGTTACTGCTTGAATGTTTCATCATCATCACATCAGATGAGACGACGGAGGAGGATGCTGCAGTCAGCGTGAGGAAGATGATGATGATGATGATGGTGACCATAGTAACTGGTCAGCAGAACCCTACTATGGTGATGCCATTGAACTGTGACCAACAGGGAAGCCAATCACAGACGTGGCATCGCCATAGTAGGGTGTGATTTATATCTCTGCTCGCTCAGTGAACTCCGCCCACACAACAAGCCCCTCCCACCTGGACCCCTGTCATGCACCACATGGTAGTGATCAGAGACGGCGGCTCTGATTGGTTGGTTACCTTTGAGGCGGATGGTGATGCTCTGGCTGGGGGGCTTTCTGACCAGGTCCCAGGGGGGGGATGGCGGCTCCTGACCAGGTAACCACTCCAGGTCTCCTGGAAGACGAGCAGAGAGACGGAGCGGTGAGGAGCAGGAGGCGGGGGGGGCAGGAGGTGTTGGACCGATGGGGCGGAGCCTCACCTATCAGGACGGAGGCGATGCTGGTGACGCCGAGGCCCAGGGGGGGGCGCTGCGCATCCTGAGGTTCTCCACACAGCGTCTGGAGGTAGGAGGTGAACATGTGGCTGAGGGCGGAGCTCAGCTGAGCCCATCGCAGCGACCGGTGCACAGAGACCCCCCCCAGCACCACCTGGCTCCTGGCAATGCCCGGGGGCTCCTCCTCCAGGGCCCCCACCGGACACATGGAGCCGGGGCCCCCTGAACACTGGAGACGGACCAGGACCCGGTACGAGTCTGGGGGGAGACAGAATTCCTGTTAGCTCCACCCATTAGCATATGGCTCCACCCATAAGCCTCTGTTTCCACCCCTTACACATCTGGCTCCACCCATTACACCTCTGGCCCCACCCTATAAACATCTGACTCCACCCCTTACACCTCTGGCTCTGCCCCCCTCTGCTTTGTCTCAGTAAAACAAGCACGCCCTCGCTCACATAGGAAGTTCCTCAGACAGGAAGTGACACACAGGAAGTCACTCACACAGGTTCTCCAGGAGGTCCTTGCAGTCGTCGGTGGCCACGTCGTGGATGGTGCGGTCGCACTTGTCTCTCCTCTGGATGTCCTGTTCACTGTGACTACACAACACCTCCAGACACTCCTGCACACACACACACACACACACACACACACACACACACACACACACACACACACACACACACATCACCACCACAGACAACAGCAGCGTGCCGAGGACGTCCTCTGATGCACGAGCGGCGCGTGCACACACCAAAAGGGGCGTGTCCAGACGTACGACAGCTGCTGTGTCACACCAGGACGCGGCCAATGAGATTCCTCATTGACATTCGAGCCGCAGCTCCGTCTGGAGGCGTGTGTCGTCTCCCGCGTGACCTGAAGCTAGGACAAGGTCAGCGCCGGCTGATCGCTGCAGGTTTGTTCAGGAAACGACACACACCTGCATCCCTACCGCCGCTGAGGCTAAGCTAACGCGCTAACGAGTTAGCGACGGCTCACCTTGAGGCCCAGAGCGGCGGCCATGTGAGCAGCGGTCCAGCCGTCATCGTTGGCTTGGTTCAGCAGAGCGGCGGGCAGAGCGAGGGCGGCAGGGTCAGAGGTCACGGCGGGGTCACCCTGAGGCGGGTGGCACAGGAGCAGACACAGGGTGTCCACGTGTCCTGAGCGCACGGCGGCGTGGAGGGCCGTGCAGCCGTCCTGCAGGGAGACAGGGGGGGCTCAGAGCACACGACGCTAATGCTAACAGCACGGCTAACGCTAACACAGGTGTGTTTCCTTGGGTAACTGACGCCGTCTATAAATAAATCCGCCCCAACAAAGCACCAAACATCAGCTCTCATCACATGCTGCCACGGCAACCGCCAGGGTTACCATGGAGACCTGAGAAGCCCATTCATCAATCAGCTGGAGCCAATCAGGAGACAGAATCTCCCTGGAATAATTAAAGACACAGGACGTGTGAAGCGACACGCGTGACAAACAGCTCACCGTAGTCACGCGTGTGCGGTCGGATCCGGCTGCCAGCAGAACACGAACGCAGTCAAGTCGCCCCCCCTCGCATGCCAGGAGGAGGGGGGTGTGTCCGTCCGCCACCGCCGCGTCCACAGCAGCTCCTGCAGCCAGCAGCGCCTCCACACAGCTGGGGGGGGCACACGTGTTAGAGGACACGCTAGCATCACACACACACACACACACACACACACACACACACACACACACAAAGCTGGACTGAATCTTGACGAGGTCACATGTGACCCGGTGAACATACATGTTTCACACATGAAGACACTCCAGAGCAGCTGCTCAGAGACACAGAAAACTGTGTGTGTGTGTGTGTGTGTGTGTGTGTGTGTGTGTGTGTGTGTGTGTGTGTCAGCATGCCTGCTAGATATCCCCGCACTATAATTAAAAGCGTGATCAGATATTACAACACGGCACATTCCCCAGCTGGTCCCGTGTGTCGCGTTTCTGGACGACAGGTGACACGTGGATCCGACACGCTACCAAATGTTAACTTCATGCTAACTGAGATGCTAGGGTGAGTCAGCAAAAACAGGATGGACAGGAAGACAACAGGAAGACAACAGGAAGACAACAGGAAGACAACAGGAAGACAACAGGAAGACAACAGGAAGACAACAGGAAGACAACAGGACAACAGGAGGGGGAGTGGCTCACCTGCTGTGGCCGTGGGCGGCGGCCAGGTGCAGAGGTGTGAGTCCGTTTGGCAGTGACACCCCAGCAGAGGATCCTGAAGAGAGCAGCAGCTTCACACACTCTGGGGGGGGGGCAGACGAGACGGTGAGGACAGCTGGACAGACATGTCGACAACACCTGGGTGTCCACACGACACACACCAGCTGTTCCGTCTGCGTGACACACACGGGACAGGACCGCCCACTGACGTGACGTGGGCGGAGCCCTGGGTCAACCTCCGCACAGCACAATAAAAATAAGTTCCCCTGTCATTATGGGATGGCGTGTGGTTCTTCACGTGTTCCCAAACACGCCATCATCTTCATGTGGTGTGTGTGTGTGTGTGTGTGTGTGTATGTGTGTATGTGTGTGTGTCTGTGTGTGTAAACTTTACATCCAGGGACAAAAAATGCCACGGCGACTAAAAAAACATCTGCACACTTCCCATGAGGTCACGTGTGACACGCTAACGTATGTAGAGACACACGTGTAACACACGTGACCTCAGGAACACGTGGAGCAGAGCGTTCCGCCAGCGCTGAAGTCGTTACCTGTGTGTCCGTTGTGAGCAGCAGCAAACAGGGCGGGGGTGAGGTTCTGGTAGAGGTGGTGGTCTCGGTCGTGGGGGGGTTGGATCTCCATGGCGGGGGCGGGGGTGGAGGTGGTGCTCAGGTCTGGTTGGTTAAGCAGCATTGACAATAAAGTGACATTTCCCTGGGAAGCAGCTTGGGGGAGCAGGGGACGCCCGCCGTCCAGGGCAGCAGGCCCACCGCCGCTGAAAGACGAGACTAGGGGGGGACACCAGCCTGTGGGGGGGTCAGGGGTGAGGGGGAGGAGCAACAGGTTAGACGAGGGGGAGGGACAGCAGGAGGCTAGAAATGCTGAGCAGGGCAGGAGAAGGGAGGAGGGAGGGAGAACATCCTTCAGTTCCACTCAGTCACCACTTCCTGTCAGCGCACGAAGCTGATTGGCTAACAGCTCAGACAGGGGGCGGGGCTCTGGTCTGACTCCAGACCTGTGAAGACGATCTGAGGAAGATCCGACCAGAAACACGCAGAAGGACCTGGAGGACATCAAACGGGTGGCCGATGGATTGACTGATTGATTGATTAACTGATTGATCGATTGATTGACTGACTGATTGATTTATTGATTGATCCATTGACTGACTGGCTGATTGACTGACTGACTGATGGATTGATCAACAAATTGAGTGACTGATTGACTGAATGACTGGCTGATTGATCAACTAATTGACTGACTGATTGATTGACTGGCTGATAGATTGACTAATTAACTGATTAAATGACTGAGTCACCGACTGACATGACTGATTGATCGATTGACTGATTTATTGATTGATTGACTGAGATTGATTGACTGACTGATGGATTGATTGATCACTGTCAAACCAACTGTTTATGGACCAATTTTTTCACCTTTGTATGATGAACGTTCTCCTGTCCTCAGCTTACAAACCAAATCCCACAATGCATCACAACCCTTCCAAACTGAAGGGTGTGACCATCCGGGATCTGGATTCATTAACAGTCCTGATGCTAAATGCTAAAGGAAGCTAACGCCAACCGGCCACATTAAAACGTTTAAACCGACCCTAAAGATCAAACTCCTTCCAGATGTTCATAAATGACATCATGGAGCCCGATGGGTTTGTGACGGGACTCGACCCAACACCCATCTGTCACTCCCAACATTCACCCAGTGAATAACACACACCTGTCGTTCAGAAGGACACGGTTGTCACGACAACACGACTGTTAACACAAACAGATGAGGTAAACAACAGGAAGAAGGGCTGATGGTCGAATTCAACACGTCCACCGCTAAGAAGTGGTCAGACGGAGGTCAGAGGTCAGATGGAGGTCAGACAGAGGTCAGACGGAGGTCAGACAGAGGTCAGGTGGAAACAGGTGGGTGGAGCAGCGAAGGTCCAACAGGAGGGAAGAAGAAGAGGAACAACAGAGACCACCTGGAGGACACAAAGCCGCCGCCGCCACCCTGGCTCTACGCTCTGTCTACTAACCCCGCCCACTGCCGATAGGTGAGAAAGGGACACTGTCAAAGCGTCAGCTGTCTTCATCATAGTTGTTTCCATCCTGAACATGAGCACCAACGTCTGTGTGTCAAGGTCATGTGATGCGTGTTGCTCTGCGGTACCAGATCAAAGGGTTAACCCGAGCCTCTACCTCAAGTGTCAGACTCAAGGCCCGGGGGCCAAATGTGGCCCTCCACATCATTTAATGTGGTCTGCAAGAGCATAAAAGATCAGAGTGTTTAAAAATAAATAGGTCAAAGTGTGCTTTGACAAAAAATCCATTTCCCACAATGCAGTAGTTCAGCCCATTCTAACTCTGACTAAACGTAGCGAACAAAGTTAACGTCCTAACTTGTGTCTGATGTTATTTTTCTTTATTGATTGATAGTTTGATCCTTGATTGATGGAGTTCTGTGGGTTTAATAATCGACAAATGAAAAGGATTTATGTTAGAACAGAGAAACAAACAAACATGTTTTTTCTGTCTAACTGTAATGTTTGGAACTAGAATCAGTCAGAAATTCAGTTATTTAACATTAAGGAGTAGTTACATTTAGTTACATTACACTGAGTTACATTTAGTTACATTTATTAGTTACATTAAGGAGTAGTTACATTTAGTTACATTACACTGAGTTACATTTAGTTACATTTATTAGTTACATTAAGGAGTAGTTACATTTAGTTACATTACACTGAGTTACATTTAGTTACATTTATTAGTTACATTAAGGAGTAGTTACATTTAGTTACATTACACTGAGTTACATTTAGTTACATTTATTAGTTACATTAAGGAGTAGTTACATTTAGTTACATTACACTGAGTTACATTTATCAGTTACATCTGGCCATGTTGCTGATGTGCCCCTCAGTGAAGAAGAGTTTGACCCCCCTGCTCTACCTGTTTTTATCCATTTGGTTCCATTTTACTGGTGGATTTAAGAGACGACGGGTTCATTTAACATTCTAGACTTACAGAACAAAACGATCATGTCTACTCCGTCTCCTGTCTGCTCTTTTCTGTCCTGACCTCATCCTTACCGGTCCACGTCCTGGATGATGTTGCCATGGCGCCCAGTCACAGACATTCACTGGCTGAGATATTCTGGGTTCAAACAAAGTGCAGCGGAATCATCACAGCTAAAAATACCAGCAAAGACCAGGAACTAGCGGAGTGTTCAGGTGTCCAGTAAACCACCACGCCTCCAGAACACGCCACAAAGAGGACGTACATGTTAACGTCACGTGAAGGACACACAGAGACAGATGGCAGGAAGCAGACAGGAGGGGTTAATGATGGAACTGGACAGAGGGCAGGAAACAGAGGAGTGGTCATGCTAACGGAAGACAGGAAGGGAAGGCGAGGCCTGAGCAGCCTCTGGCATCAGCTTCAGAGAGGAAGGGGTTAACAGGAGGGCGACCAGCAACCAGGATGACCAGCTGGTCTCAGGTCACCTAGTCAGGTGTGAATTGCATGTTGTCACCTGACTGTCACAGGAACAACGAGACAACATGGGACAACAGAGGTGTCCAGAAGGAGGACAGAGACAGTTCAAGACAGAGTTCAGGACAGAGTTCAGGACAGAGTTCAGGACAGAGTTTAGGACAGAGTTTGGGACAGAGTTCAAGACAGAGTTCAAGACAGAGTTTAGGACAGAGTTCAAGACAGAGTTCAAGACAGAGTTCGGGACAGAGTTTGGGACAGAGTTCGGGACAGAGTTCAGCATAGAGACAGAGTTCAGGACAAAGTTCGGGACAGAGTTTGGGACAGAGTTCAGGACAGAGTTCAGGACAGAGTTCAAGACAGAGTTCAAGACAGAGTTCGGGACAGAGTTCAAGACAGAGTTCGGGACAGAGTTCAAGACAGAGTTCAAGACAGAGTTCAAGACAGAGTTCAGGACAGAGTTCAGGACAGAGTTCAGGACAGAGTTCAGGACAGAGTTCAAGACAGAGTTTGGGACAGAGTTCAGGACAGAGTTCAGGACAGAGTTCGGGACAGAGTTCGGGACAGAGTTCAGGACAGAGTTCAAGACAGAGTTCAAGACAGAGTTTAGGACAGAGTTCAAGACAGAGTTCGGGACAGAGTTCAAGACAGAGTTTGGGACAGAGTTCAGGACAGAGTTCAGGACAGAGTTCGGGACAGAGTTCGGGACAGAGTTCAGGACAGAGTTCAAGACAGAGTTCCAGACAGAGTTTAGGACAGAGTTCAAGACAGAGTTCGGGACAGAGTTCGGGACAGAGTTCAGGACAGAGTTCAAGACAGAGTTCAAGACAGAGTTTAGGACAGAGTTCAAGACAGAGTTCGGGACAGAGTTTGGGACAGAGTTCGGGACAGAGTTCAGCATAGAGACAGAGTTCAGGACAGGGTTCGGGACAGAGTTCAAGACAGAGTTCAAGACAGAGTTCGGGACAGAGTTCAGGACAGAGTTCAGGACAGAGTTCAGGACAGAGTTCAAGACAGAGTTCGGGACAGAGTTCAAGACAGAGTTCAGGACAGAGTTCAGGACAAAGTTTGGGACAGAGTTCAAGACAGAGTTCGGGACAGAGTTTGGGACAGAGTTCGGGACAGAGTTCAGGACAGAGTTCAAGACAGAGTTCAAGACAGAGTTTAGGACAGAGTTCAAGACAGAGTTCGGGACAGAGTTTGGGACAGAGTTCGGGACAGAGTTCAGCATAGAGACAGAGTTCAGGACAGGGTTCGGGACAGAGTTCAAGACAGAGTTCAAGACAGAGTTCGGGACAGAGTTCAGGAGAGAGTTCAGGACAAAGTTCGGGACAGAGTTCAGGACAGAGTTCAGGACAGAGTTCAAGACAGGGTTCAAGACAGAGTTTAGGACAGAGTTCGGGACAGAGTTTGGGACAGAGTTCAGGACAGAGTTCGGGACAGAGTTCGGGACAGAGTTCAGGACAGAGTTTAGGACAGAGTTCAGAGTTTAGGACAGAGTTCAGGACAGAGTTTGGAACAGAGTTCAAGACAGGGTTCAAGACAGAGTTCGGGACAGAGTTCAGGACAGAGTTCAGAGTTCAGGACAGAGTTCAGGACAGAGTTCGGGACAGAGTTCGGGACAGAGTTCAGGACAGAGTTCAAGACAGAGTTCAAGACAGAGTTTAGGACAGAGTTCAAGACAGAGTTCGGGACAGAGTTTGGGACAGAGTTCGGGACAGAGTTCAGCATAGAGACAGAGTTCAGGACAGGGTTCGGGACAGAGTTCAAGACAGAGTTCAAGACAGAGTTCGGGACAGAGTTCAGGACAGAGTTCAGGACAGAGTTCAGGACAGAGTTCAAGACAGAGTTCGGGACAGAGTTCAAGACAGAGTTCAGGACAGAGTTCAGGACAAAGTTTGGGACAGAGTTCAAGACAGAGTTCGGGACAGAGTTTGGGACAGAGTTCGGGACAGAGTTCAGGACAGAGTTCAAGACAGAGTTCAAGACAGAGTTTAGGACAGAGTTCAAGACAGAGTTCAGGACAGAGTTTGGGACAGAGTTCGGGACAGAGTTCAGCATAGAGACAGAGTTCAGGACAGGGTTCGGGACAGAGTTCAAGACAGAGTTCAAGACAGAGTTCGGGACAGAGTTCAGGACAGAGTTCAAGACAGAGTTCGGGACAGAGTTCAGGACAGAGTTCAAGACAGAGTTCGGGACAGAGTTCAAGACAGAGTTCAGGACAGAGTTCAGGACAAAGTTTGGGACAGAGTTCAAGACAGAGTTCGGGACAGAGTTTGGGACAGAGTTCGGGACAGAGTTCAGGACAGAGTTCAAGACAGAGTTCAAGACAGAGTTTAGGACAGAGTTCAAGACAGAGTTCGGGACAGAGTTCAGCATAGAGACAGAGTTCAGGACAGGGTTCGGGACAGAGTTCAAGACAGAGTTCAAGACAGAGTTCGGGACAGAGTTCAGGACAGAGTTCAGGACAGAGTTCAGGACAGAGTTCAAGACAGAGTTCAGGACAGAGTTCAGGACAGAGTTCAAGACAGAGTTCAAGACAGAGTTCAGGACAGAGTTCAGGAGAGAGTTCAGGACAAAGTTCGGGACAGAGTTCAGGACAGAGTTCAGGACAGAGTTCAAGACAGGGTTCAAGACAGAGTTCAGGACAGAGTTCAGGACAGAGTTCGGGACAGAGTTCGGGACAGAGTTGGGGACAGAGACGTTTAGTGACGTCAGACTTGCGGGACCAATAGGGTGGACTGTGTTGAACAGAACCGTGAGGTCAGACCAGTATCCCTACCACATGACTGTGCTTTGCTAAGCTAGGCTAGGCTATTATCCCTGTCATTTGACGCTGCTTTGTTAAGCTAAGCTAGGCTAGTTCCACAGAAAGAGAGGTGAAGTAAAGAGGCAGTGGAGGACAGGAGGGGGCGGAGCATGGAGGGGCCCCTTTACCTGATGCTGCTGCCAGGGGGCTGCCTGCGGGGGCACGGGGGCTACAGGAGGATGAAGCGCTACAGGAGGAGGGGGGGTTTATGGAGGAGGGACTACTGATGACGGGGAGACACTCTGCACATGCTGCCGCTGGCTGCCGCTGAGGGCCCCCGCCGGGCCCCGGGGGGCCGGGAGGGGAGCAGGAACCCACCTGAGAGGCCGTCAGGGCTGGGACCAGATCCAGGGCAGGTTTGGGTGGCAGTTGGGGTGTGGTCGGTTTCAAACCGGCCCCGGGGGACCGGCCACCGTCCCCCACCACCTTGAGGGGTGGGTGGGGGGCGGAGGGGGTCTGGGACAGCCCTGGTTTTTTGGGAGGGATGGGGGGAGGGTTTCCCCTGTCGATCCTCGCCACCGTGGGGGACTTGTGCCCGATGGGGTGGCTCAGGCGGCTGGGGAAGGGGCCCCCCTCTGAAGCGGAGTGGGATAGGCCCGGACGCAGGGGGCCCCCGCCCCCCGTGGGGGGGCTGGTGAAGCGCGACAGCACCTGGGTCACCGTGTGGCGCGCTTGCTGCTTGGCTGCAAAGTTGTCCCGGTTGGTGGGCGACAGGTCGCGGGCGGGGGGGCTCTGGGACGCCGTGCCGTTTTGGTCCTGCTCCTGGAACTTGTAGCGGGCCGCCTGGACGCGGGGGCTGACCCCGCTGGGTAACCCGTGGGGGGGCTGGGCCTCGGAGCCGTTCTCCGTCTGCACCACGCCCCCCGAGCTGCTGTGGACCAGCCCCCGCGCGGCGGTCTTCGGCAGGCTCAGGCCCACGTAGTTGGCGGGCGTGGGCTTGACGGGGATGGTGAGGGGCGTCTTCTTGTGACCCTCCACCTCGGTGGGGGGCGGGTCTGTTTGGCACGAGACCGCCCGGGAGCCGACGGGCTCCGTGGCGACAGAGACGGACGTGAGCGCCTTGGGGCCGGCGGCGGCGACGGGTTCCGCTGCGGGGGGGGTCCCTGGCTTGGCGTCGCCCGGGTCGGTCCGGAGCCGCTCCACCTGCTGCCGCAGGCCGAGGCTCTCGGCCTCCTCGCGGCCCAGCCGGGCGCGCAGCTGCTCGCGCTCCGTGTCCAGCTCCGACAGCTGCTTCTCCATCTGCGCCTCCATCTGCTGGCCGCGCCGGCGCTCCTGGTCCAGCTCCTCCTGCAGCCGGCCGCCGGAGCGGCTCTCCTCCTCCAGGCGCGCCTGCAGCTCGTCGAAGCGCTGGGACTCCTCCACCACCCGCGTGGCCAGCTGCTTGCACTCGCGCACCAGCATCATCACGATGTGCTTGTTCTTCTCACGCTCGTCCTTCAGCTGCGCCGTCAGCTTGCGGTGGTCCTGCTCCAGACTCTGGAGCTGCAGCTTCTCCATCTCCAGCTGGAAGACAAGGAGACACGGGTCAGGACCACCAGGACCACCAGGACCACCAGGACCACCAGGACCACCAGGACCACCAGGGCCACCAGGACCACCAAAACCACCAGGACCACCACCACCAGGACCACCAAAACCACCAGGACCACCAAAACCACCAGGACCACCAAAACCACCAGGACCACCAAAACCATCAGGACCACCAGGACCACCACCACCAGGACCACCAAAACCACCAGGACCACCAAAAGCATCAGGACCACCACCACCAGGACCACCAAAACCACCAGGACCACCAAAACCACCAGGTGGGGCCACCACTGGTTTAGTTAGTTAATATCAGTTCAGGAAGTTACCACGCATCAACAGAACTCACCTGTAGGGAAGCTTGGTAACTAACTAAACTGGTCTTAACTAACTAAACCAGTAGTAACTGAATAAACTGATGGGAACTAACTAAACTGGTAGTAACTAACTAAACCGGTTGTAACTAACTAAACCAGTAGTAACCAATTAAACCGGTGATGACTGACTAAACCTGCGGTAACCAGCTGACTGGTGTTGCTGGGAAGATGGATGAAGACGTCAGAATGAAGCAGAGTGTTCTGTCCACTGGCTGAGGGTCTCTGGAAACATCAGGTTCTGTTTGACCCGCTGGTTTAGAGGCTGAAGCTACTTCCTGTTTCTGACCTACGAGATGGAGAAGATACAAGAAACACCAACATCTAACATATTTCACACTCCTGGCCTCCGACGCGCCGCCATCTGTGTTGTAGGACCAGATGGATGCACGAACACGCCATCGATCCACGCTCCTACAATCAACACGTCACTCGTCACGCCAATCACGTGTAGCAACGCCGGTTTCAGTTTGAAGGAACACAGAAACACAGCTGCAGAGCATCCAATAGTCCCTGGCGACACATCCGGGGGTGTAGCCCACCGTCCAGAGACACGGCGTCTCCTGACGGATGGGTTTGATGACGCGTCAAATCCCTGCCCTCTATATCCGGAGCGCCGCTGCTATTGTTAGTTCAGGTGGCTTCACAGAGGCTAACGAGGCTTAGCGCCGACCCCGCCTCCCGAACCCACCTCCAACAATGAGGTCGACGCCCCGCCACCCCGTCCCACAGGGGACCCTCCTGTTTGCTCCGTCCCTCCCAAACCTCCTCTGTTCCAGCAGCCCCAGAGGAACGCCAGGGGAACGCCAGGGGAACGCCAGGGGAACGCCAAAGGAACGCCAGAGGAACGCCAGGGGAACGCCAGGGGAACGCCAGAGGAACGCCAAAGGAACGCCAGGGGAACGCCAGAGGAACGCCAAAGGAACGCCAGGGGAACGCCAAAGGAACGCCAGAGGAACACCAGGGGAACTCCAGAGGAACACCAGGCGTTGCCGGGGGAACGCCAGCGCCGCTCCACAGCGGTGCCACCACTACCTGCTAATGAGGTCAGGATTCTGTCTGTAACCCGCCTGAGGCCGGAGAACGGGGGAAGTTCGCTGTGAAGGCGATGATGACACATCAGGAGGCGTGACACGCTGCCAGGCGGCGTTCAAACACGCCTGGAAGCATGAAAGAAACGCCGCCATTCATAACCGCCGATCCAAGAGCGCCGCCAGAGACGACGCCTTCATCTCGTCTTCAAAGTCTCCTGAGAACCATTCAGCACCAGGAGGCTCCCTTCACGCCTGCAGGCAGCGCTGAGGGATCACACAACCCTCCAGCACCGCCAGGTGTCTCCGCCCCGCCCCGTGGGCGGCGGCCCTGACACGCTGGACGGCAACGGACGCCTGGCGACTATTTAAAGACGGGAATGTGACCCGACTCCAGAAACAACCCGTCAACATGTTTACACACAGAACCCAGCAAACAGCCTGTCAGCACCGCCCCCCGTGACAGATTCATGGAGGGGGGGTCTTCATAGAGCAGAGTTCACTTTACTTCCAGAAAGCAGTGCATCCTGGGATGCGCTTCAAGAAAAATGTGTGCATCCCAAAAGTAATACCAGAACATACAGTAGTAGCGACGCATGGATTGAGTTTAGACGATAGATCAATATAAAAACTAAACAAACCGTTAATTTAATGATCACTAATAACATAACTGAGTAAAGAGAAAAAAAAGATTTAAATCATATCCAAAGACCGCAAAGAACGAGAGCTCACCGTATAAGTTCAATCAAAATGTTGAAGCCTGGTAGTTTAAAAAACAGTTTTAGAAATAAAGAAAGATGTAAAATAGTTCTTTTTTTACTTTTCACTCAATAATTTTCTTTACCTTTAATTCATATTTTCTCCTGTGGACACTGAACCAGGCTGACAGAACCTTCACACACATGTAGTAATATCTGTAGTAATATCTGTAGTAATACCTGTAGTAATACCTGTAGTAATATCTGTAGTAACATCTGTAGTAATACCTGTAGTAATATCTGTAGTAACATCTGTAGTAATACCTGTAGTAATATCTGTAGTAATATCTGTAGTAATATCTGTAGTAATATCTGTAGTAATACCTGTAGTAACATCTGTAGTAATGCCTGTAGTAATACCTGTGGTAATACCTGTAGTAATACCTGTAGTAATACCTGTGGTAATACCTGTAGTAATACCTGTAGTAATACCTGTAGTAATATCTGTAGTAATATCTGTAGTAATACCTGCGGTAATACCTGTAGTAATACCTGTAGTAATACCTGTAGTAATACCTGTAGTAATACCTGTAGTAATACCTGTAGTAATATCTGTAGTAATACCTGTGGTAATACCTGTAGTAATACCTGTAGTAATACCTGTAGTAATATCTGTAGTAATACCTGCGGTAATACCTGTAGTAATACCTGTAGTAATACCTGTAGTAATATCTGTAGTAATATCTGTAGTAATATCTGTAGTAATACTTTTGGATCTTTTTCGGACGCATAATGATAATCAATCAATCAATCACCCTTTATCAGTCTATCTCTAACCCCACCAGCAGACGTTCCAAAGCGCTGTAACAGAGACAAACCCAACAGGACTCTTCTTGTTCTCTGGAGGTCGAACTCCAGCAGACGTCGTGTTGATGTTTGGTCGATTTTAATCACGCAGGTGAGTCTCCTGACGAGAAACTCGCGCAAGATGAAAACATAACGGAGATTTCTGGGTTACACATTTAGGTGGAGAAGTGAACAAATGGTGAATGTTTGTTTTGTTGAATGTAAGTGCATTAAAGCTCACGTCCCGTGTGACGATCCAGTCTCCCTGTCGGAAAAGGTGCTTCAGGGACGGAAGAACGCACACAACGCAGAACACTGGTACAGCCCACTGAATGCTGGGTATTACTGCTTCCTTCCTGCCTGAGACCTTATAGATAATTCAACAATGACTCACAGGAGGACTAAAGATAGAACACATGATCGTGGGGAACGCAACTCTACCCAGCAACCAGGAGAACCTCTACCAGCAACCAGGAGAACCTCTACCAGCAACCAGGAGAACCTCTACCAGCAACCAGGAGAACCTCTACCAGCAACCAGGAGAACCTCTACCAGCAACCAGGAGAACCTCTACCAGCAACCAGGAGAACCTCTACCAGCAACCAAGAGAACCTCTACCACCAACCAGGAGAACCTCTACCAGCCACCAGCAGAACCTCTACCAGTAACCAGGAGAACCTCTACCAGCAACCAGGAGAACCTCTACCAGCAACCAGGAGAACCTCTACCAGCAACCAGGAGAACCTCTACCAGCCACCAGAGACCGGGTCAGAAACACACATGTACTTCCTGTCGGAGCACCAACTTCCTACTCCTTCATTCTTCATCTGTGTGTGTGTGTGTGTGTGGGTCTGTGTGTGTGTGTGTGTGTGTGTGTGTGTGTGTGTGTGTGTGTGTGTGTGTGTGTGTGCCCTGCCCATGAACTCTGTGATAATAACAGAGTATAGATATTTTGAGCCAAACCGAGCTTTTGCCCGCCCGCCCACACACACACACACACACACACACACACACACACACACACACACACACACACACACACACACACACACACACACAGACACACACACACTCACCAGCCTGACGTTTGTGATTTAAGCACCTGAACACACCTGAACACACATTGAACACACCTAAGCACGCTTGTACACACCTGTTACACACCTGAACGCACCTAAACACACCTGAACACACCTACAGTAAACACACCTGAACACACCTGAACACATCTCAACACACCTGAACACACACCTGAACAGGTGTCGTGTCACAGCTAATAGCAGCGAGCGGCCTTAGCCAGCTAGCTGGCTGCTTGGACCAGCAGCCTTCTGAGCTCACAGTTGGCGGCGGTGGAAGCCCCGCCCCCTCCTTACCCTCTTCTGGCGGCTCTCGGCCGCGGCGAGCTGCGCCGACATGCGCTCCTGCATCTTCCTACAGTGAGCCATGACGGCCTCCAGGACGGAGATGGGGCTGGAGCCCAGGGGCCGGCGGTCCCGGTCGCCTCCGGGGGCCCCGCTGTCGAAGTCCCTCTGCAGCGCCAGGAAGGGGTCGGTCAGGCTATAGTGGCTGTAGCGCTCCTGCAGGAACACCTCCTTCCTCTGGGCCTGGAGACAACAAAATAAAAGCATGGCAGATAAGGACAGAAACACACGTGACCTGACGCCGTTAGACCCTACCAAAACAAAAGCATGGAACAAAAGGACAGAAACACACGTGACCTGACGCCGTTAGACCCTACCAAAATAAAAGCATGGCAGATAAGGACAGAAACACACGTGACCTGATGCCATTAGACCCTACCAAAATAAAAGCATGGCAGATAAGGACAGAAACACACGTGACCTGACGCCATTAGACCCTACCAAAATAAAAGCATGGACCAAAAGGACAGAAACACACGTGACCTGACGCCGTTAGACCCTACCAAAATAAAAGCATTGCAGATAAAGACAGAAACACATGTGACCTGATGCCGTTAGACCCTACCAAAACAAAAGCATGGAACAAAAGGACAGAAACACATGTGACCTGACGCCATTAGACCCTACCAAAATAAAAGCATGGCAGCTAAAGACAGAAACACATGTGACCTGACGCCATTAGACCCTACCAAAACAAAAGCATGGAACAAAAGGACAGAAACACACGTGACCTGACGCCGTTAGACCCTACCAAAATAAAAGCATGGCAGATAAAGACAGAAACACATGTGACCTGACACCGTTAGACCCTACCAAAATAAAAGCATGGAACAAAAGGACAGAAACACACGAGACCTGATGATGTTAGTTAGACCCTACCAAAATAAAAGCGTGTCAAAAATGGACAGAATTGAACCCATCACCACCAGCAGAGGGTGGACAGGAAGGGGAGGGACTCATCCTGGAGACGAGGAGAAGACGGAACGACGGACGGGAGAGAAGCAGCAACGGAAGAGAAGAACGAGACGAGACGCTTTGCCAAAGAAGGAGATGTTTAAAGAATGTGCACACACACACACACACACACACACACACACACACACACACACACACACACAGAGCTGTGTAAACACACCACACAGGATAGAGTGTGTGAGACAGAAGGAAGGACAGTAAAAGTCAAGGTGATCTCTGGAGCTTCAGTGAAGGTCTGGTTCTACCATGACAGCAGTGGTTCTAGTTGTTCTGCTGGTCCAGAGACCTTCTGGGTTCTGGAGGAGGTTCCAGAGGTCCAGAACAAAGCAGATAGAACTGGTTTGATGTTGAACCCAGGGAACAGATCTGACTGGATCTGGATCCGGCGACCCCCCCGGAGCGTCTCCGGTCTGCAGTCTGAGGTCAGCTGACCAGGGGGTGGGGCGCCTGATTGGCTGAACATCTTTCTGGATTGATGTCTGGAACATTGCGCTCTACAGCGGGGGTGCGTGGCCCCCCAGGAGGAACCCACCCACCGATCCTGAGCCACATCAATAACCTGACCCACGGTTAAACCGCTGAGGGTGGAACTACCCCAGCAGACGGGGCCTGAGGCAGGGGACACTCCGGGCGCGACGCCAGTGCACTGTGGACTACATATAAATATAAATATATAAATATATATATAAATATAAATATGTAAATACAAACATAGAATTACATAAATAAAAATATTTATATAAATACAGACAGATTGACATCTAATAAACACAAATATATAAATATAAATGTTTCATGAGGATTGTTTTTCAGTCTCCTGAATGATTTCCTTTACCAGAGGGACACACACACACACACACACACACACACAAACACACACACACACACACACACACACACACACACACACACACACACACTGCGGTGGATGGAGACAAGAGGCCTAAAGTGGTGATATTTTTACCCATAATGCCGTGCAGTGGCAGCTTTCTCCACTCATGTTTAATGAGTTCAGCTGTCAGCCTCGATGAAAGTTTGATGACGCCCTAGATAGCGTCACACACACACACACACACACACACACACACACACACACACATGCATGCCCCGCCCCCAACCCGTCCGCAGCTGAGCTCTCTGTCGTGAACGAGTCGCTGAGGATGGGAAGTTAAACGTCACATGAGAGAGAACACACACTCCACGTGGTCATGTGACGCCTCGCCACTCCAGGACACACACGAACACACACACCAGGATACACACACACACACACACACTCCAGGACACACACACACTTCTTCTCTTGTTTGGTGTTGATTGATTTGACGTCCTGAGACGAGCAGAATGGTTTAAGCCTTGAGTTTAGCTTAGCTTAGCTTAGCATAGCATTAGCAGTGAACTCCTGCAGCAGGTGTGAACCGCGCTGCGGTGATGAACTGATGTGTTTTTAGGTGTTGGACTGAGACGCGTGACAGAATTACCCATGATTCCCTGTTGCATGCAGCGCCCCTCCCAACGCGTCCCGCCTCCAGGCAGGACAGGTTTCATTTCTGAGAGCTAATCGGCAGTGAATCCAATCATCATGATCAATCAATCAATAAATCAATCTGCTAAACATGCTAACAGCAAACACGAGAAACCGAACCTACTGGTGCATGATGGGATGTGAAGCACACACACACACACACTCACACACACACACTCACACACACACACTCACACACACACACTCACAGCGATGTACAGTCAGCTCCTCCAGCCTATTTTTATCCTTAATTCCGGCTGCTGGATTAAACCCCACCGTCCCCCCGGGTGCAAGACAGAAAGCCCCCCAACATCTGATAGGGCAATGTGTGTGTGTGTGTGTGTGTGTGTGTGTGTGTGTGTGTGTGTGTGTGTGTAGTCATGTGAATGCATATCTATTTCTCTGATTAAATGTGTGTCAGCGTTTTATGTCCGGCTGATTTAACCCCACGCTGGGAGGAGAACCAGCAGCAACACACACACACACACACACACACACACACAGCCACACACACACACACACACTCCATAACCCCCCACATAGATGCATGATTGTGCAGAAAATCTATAAATGAAGGGATGAATGTGTGTGTGTGTGTGTGTGTGTGTGTGTGTGTGTGTGTGTGTGTGTGTGTGTGTATGTGTGTGTGTGTGTGTGTGTGTGTGTGTGTATGTGTGTGTGTGTGTGTGTGTGTGTGTGTGTGTGTGTGTGTGTGTGTTGCTTCATTAGTTAAATAAGATGTAGAGAGAATTTTAAATGTTTGTCCTAGCGGGGGGGGGTCAGCGTCTCTGAACGAGTGACACAGGAAGTGGAACTGCTGTGACGAGCTATCTCCATAGCAACAGCGTTTTCTTTGTTGTCATCGGTAACCACTGTTACAATCAGACACCCTTTCAAAATAAAATATTCTGGGTTTTATCCTCTAAAACTCTGCCCGTTCAGAGAGCAGTGAACCCAACGCCACCCCACCTCCTGTTACCCGTCTCCCTAAGCTAGCAGGTGTGACCCGGTTCTGTCAGAAGCAGAACCACAGACCTCCTCCACACAGAAGCCTTCTCTGGTCTGACCTGGGGGGGGACACAGCAGCCAGTGTTCCTCAGGACCGGACAGAGCAGCAGCTGTGCTGCATCAGAACTCACCCCCCCTCACCCGTCACCCCCCGCCCACCCCAGAGCAAAGCATGCTGGTCCGTCTTGAAGGGCGCAGCCACACGTTTCTTTCAGAGTCAAACCACCAGGTGGAGCTAGAGACGTCAGTCGGGTTCGTCCCCCTGGGACCACGCCCATCTGGACACCATTAGCCGCGCTGCTAATTAGCTGCACTGCTAAGGCTAGCTAGGCTAACACATACTGTGTCCCTGAGCGGGTCGTCCAGAACCGGCTGGCTCCGGCCCAGCAGCCCCCACGACACCCCCCCCCCCGGGACATTCTGTGAAGACTCACAGGCGTTCTTTGACATTTAGACTCTATACACACACACACACACACACACACACACACACACACACACACACACACACACACACACACACACACACACACACACACACCTCATGGTGTCACACATTCTGTCTGCAGCCATGATTCCGCCCTCAGCAGCTCACCTGGGGGCTAAAAACACCTGCTGGGAACTGATCACAAATCTTTGGCTTTTATTCTGTTGCTCTACGCATTAACTTTCATCTAATCTGACCATCTCAGTTACATCAGCAGTAGAACCACTAGAACCACCAGAACCACTAGAACCAGTAGAACCACTAGAACCAGTAGAACCAAAGAGAACACATCTCTCCCTCTCTCTGTCCTGTAACCTGAAGACACCCACTCACAGCTGCTGCTCTCATTCTGCTCCAGGTCCACACACACACACACACACACACACACACACACACACACACACACACACACACACACACACACACACACACACACACACACACACACACACACACACACACACACACACACACACACACACACACACACACACACACACACACACACACACACACACACACACAGGTGTGTCAGGAGCTGCTCTGTTGATATGACCGTCATCACAGCAGAACCTGGAGGAGCTGACCCGGTTGGTACGTCATCCATCCATCCATCATCCATCCATCCATCCATCATCCATCCATCCATCCATCCATCCATCCATCATCCATCCATCCATCCATCCATCCATCCATCATCCATCCATCATCCATCCATCCATCCATCCATCATCCATCCATCCATCCATCATCCATCCATCCATCCATCCATCCATCCATCATCCATCCATCATCCATCCATCCATCATCCATCCATCCATCCATCCATCCATCCATCATCCATCCATCCTTCCTGATCCTAGCTTCTGTCTCTTCCTGTTCTGTAACTTTAATCTGAACAGAACTTTAACAGACATGAACCCGACTCCTGCCGTCTTCTGATTGGACGTTGGCTCTGATCATTGATTGAAAGCCAATCAGCTGATTAGTGATCAAACCCAAAACCTTCTGTCTGGTACTCCTCTGCTAACACTCCTCACATGCTAGCTGTTGGTTCTGACCCAGAAACACAAAAACACACAAGCAGGTGACCGACTTAACCAGATCACATCACATTTCCTGTGCAGGAAGTGATGTCAGAGCGCTCTGCCGGGGTTGGGGGTTCCATTCCCAGCGGGGCCATCCACCTTTCAGACCATGCACTCTAGATAAAAGCCTCCATCTACCAGCATCACTTCTAATTATGTTAACAGTGAAAGAAGGAAGGGTGAAATATCAGCCTGTGTGGGGGGGGGGAGAGGGGGAGGGGCTTCAGTCAGAGAGGGGATTAGATCCAGAGCGGGACGGTTCCTATGACCTACTTCCTCACCATCGTCTTGTTTCCACTGACAACCAGGACGTGGTGAACGAGAAGACACACACACACACACACACACACACACACACACACACACACACACACACACAGTTTCAGATCCATTACAGAAACACAGGAGGTGTGCTGAGTAACACAACAGCGTGCTTCGTTCACACACACACGTGTGAAGACCTGCCATCGTCAGGTGGAACATTCCCACCCGGGCTGGAAACTTTCACACGGAACGGGAAGCAGGGACAGAAACACACACACACACACACACACACACACACACACACACACACACACCCCGGTGGAGCGCTGGGGGGCAGGGGGGAGCCCGACTCGGAGTCTTCAGGCCTCATTCCTGAGTGTCATGGAAGTGGGTGAGGGTGAAACACGAGCCCGGTCTGTGCTGGGGGAGTCTGGTTGCTAGGCAGCCGACCGACCGGCGGAGGATGCTGATTGGCTCGTGTGTCTCAGTGTAAAACCGTGGAACACACTTTTAGTGATTGATCCTCCATCCGTTTCAGAACAGAATGCGTTTGTTTTCCTGTGTGGCGACTGACATCGACCATTATGGTATGTTCGGTCACCTAGCAACACGCCGACGCCAAGGAGCTGACAGAAATAACGCGGCTGAAGGTCTGGGAGTCACTTCCTGTTCCTACAGACCCTCAGGTGAGGATGAGGAGGATGGGAACGCTCCTCACTGTTTATTTCAGGCTGAGGGAATGAAGAGACTCTTTGCCTTCATCTGCAGCGCCTCAGATGTTCGTGACTCACTGGAGGCTTTTCTAGAGCAGCTTCAGTGGGATTTAATTTATTCTGGATTAGTGGAGCGACCTGGAGCGATCCAACCGGAGGACGGGAAGAGAGACGACTGTAACGATGAACCACGAGCTGAAGAGACGGAAGAAACACAAAGACACAACGCTGAGAGTGTGTGTGTGTGTGTGTGTGTGTGTTTGTGTGTGTGTGTGTGGTGTGGGGGGAAGCCCAGAAACAGGGCATGCCTTAAATAGCTGGATGGTTGAAGATAACGTGACGCTGGAGAAAGCCTGATGGCTCGGGGCATGTTGTGTTCTGCTGTGCAGGTCACATGACAGATCACATGACAAATCACATGACCGCCCATACAGGACTGTCTACATCAGGGAAGTCAAACCCATTTTCACTGAGGGCCACATCAGCATCACGGCTGTCCTCAAAGGGCCAGATGTAACTAATAAATGTAACTAAATGTAACTCAGTGTAATGTAACTAAATGTAACTACTCCTTAATGTAACTAATAAATGTAACTAAATGTAACTCAGTGTAATGTAACTAAATGTAACTACTCCTTAATGTAACTAATAAATGTAACTAAATGTAACTCAGTGTAATGTAACTAAATGTAACTACTCCTTAATGTAACTAATAAATGTAACTAAATGTAACTCAGTGTAATGTAACTAAATGTAACTACTCCTTAATGTAACTAATAAATGTAACTAAATGTAACTCAGTGTAATGTAACTAAATGTAACTACTCCTTAATGTAACTAATAAATGTAACTAAATGTAACTCAGTGTAATGTAACTAAATGTAACTACTCCTTAATGTAACTAATAAATGTAACTAAATGTAACTCAGTGTAATGTAACTAAATGTAACTACTCCTTAATGTAACTAATAAATGTAACTAAATGTAACTCAGTGTAATGTAACTAAATGTAACTACTCCTTAATGTTAAATAAGTGAATTTCTGACTGATTCTAGTTCCAAACATTACAGTTAGACAGAAAAAACATGTTTGTTTGTTTCTCTGTTCTAACATAAATCCTTTTCATTTGTCAGGTTATTAAACCCACAGAACTCCATCAATCAAGGATCAAACTATCAATCAATAAAGACAAATAACATCAGACACAAGTTAGGACGTTAACTTTGTTCACAACGTTTAGTCAGAGTTAAGATGGGCTGAAGTGCTGCATTGTGGGAAATGGGGTTTTGGTCAAAGCTATTTATTTTAGACACTCTGACCTTTATGCCCTCGTGGGCCACATGAAATGATGTGGAGGGCCACATTTGGCCCCCGGGCCCTGAGTCTGACACATGTGCTCTTCATGAACCAACTGGCGCCAACAGACATTTCGAGGACGCTGCTAATAAAGTTGATACAAACTGGACTAACTTTTATTATAAGGGTTAGAATAAACCAGTTTGATGTTCATATCGTTTCATTTTTTATTTCTGGGCTCCTGAAGCTGAAGCTCTGGTGAAACGGCGGCGCTTCAGCTAATCTGCTCAGGGTGAAACCTGATAGTTAGCTTAGCGGCTTTGGCCTCACACTAATTAATCTGTGCCCCCCCCAATCACACACCCCTGCCACAAGCGGACATTGTTGTCCTGCCAAGCTGGGAAGGTTGGTTCAAACTCCTTCTTGTGGGGGCAGTGGAGCGGTCTGGGGGGGGGGGGGGGGTAGCGTTCTGAACCAGGACCAGAACTGTTTTAAAGTGTCAGTGAAGAAAAGAGTCTTTAGTGGGGGGGTCAAGAGAGAGTGAATGGGGGGGTGGGTTTAATCCTGTCTGTCACACAGCCGTCCTTTAGGGACAATAGAGACTTCTGCCCCCCCACCCCCCGTTCCCACTGCCTCTGACTCAAACTGATGATCTGGGACTCTCTGACCGCCTCCCCTTTCCCCCCCCCCCACTCTCTCTCTCTCTCTCTCTCAGGGGCGGGGCTTATCAGCAGCAACACTCATTGTGTTTCAGAGCATAGCCAGGACCGCTTCTCTGGACGTCCAATCAGGGGGGGCGGGAGGGACACAGGTGAAGTGGGCGGGACATCCTGTGAGCAAACGCCACCAGAACAGACGTGGTTCCGACCCTTCCAATCCCAGATCGATACATTACTGATGGATGATCGATACATTACTGATGGATGATCGATACATTACTGATGGATGATCGATACATTACTGATGGATGATCGATACATTGCTGATGATCGATACATTATTGATGACTTCCTGAGGCACACACTCCAGCGAGGCGTGAGCAGCGACACCCCCACTGTTCACACAACAGAATCACAGAATCACACGCTGGAGCCCAACCAGAGCTGAAGACACGCCCCCCACCCCCCACCCCCACGGACAGAAGGGGGGGCGAGGTACCGGAAGGAGAACCAACACGGGGTTCTAATCACACAGCGAAGCTCTACGCAGCCCTTGTTATTGATCAGTAATCACAGGAGTCATGTGACCCTGGTCACATGGGTGTGGGCGTGTCCTGGTGGCGTGGACTCACCCTCAGCGCCTCGATGACCAGGTCGCGGGCCTCCAGCTCCCCCTCCATGATGCTCAGCAGGGTGAGCAGCTCCGGCCGGCTCAGGTTCTCCATGTTGAACTCACATTTCTGCAACACACACACACACACACACACACACACACACACACACAATGTCAGGATGGCGAGAATGCTCCAGCCTTCTACGGCGCTGACGGACCAATCAGATGAGAGGGGAAGGAGGTCTGAAGGTCGTGACCTCCAGGTCTGCAGCTCCACATCACCACATGAAGGAGAATGCTACGCTAACGGTGCTAGCGACCACACCAGAGCAGCAGACCGCCGCGTGATGTCACGTGTTACATGTCACATGTTACGTGTCACATGTTACGTGTCACATGTTACGTGTCACATGTTACGTGTCACATGTTACGTGTCACATGTTACGTGTCACATGTTACGGAGGCGTGATAACAGCTCAGAACACGAGGACCAGAACACGCAGAACCACCAGCTCCATGCCGGCCAAACGCCTCCACCGCCCCCACACACCGATCCACGCCAACACCTCACGGTCACAGCAGGAAGTGATGCGGCTGTGACTGAGAACCAATCACAACCCGGTTTCCTGGTTTGTGTGGTTCTGGTTCTGTCCCAGATACAGAACGTTACGTAACCGACAGCAACGAAACGTGACACACAGAGCGACCCGTTAGTCAGCCCACGTTCCAAAAGCCACGCCCCCACTCCCACAATGCACCTGGTCTCATGAGGCAGCCCTCAGATCGGGCCAGAAATCCTGTCCTACATCACAGCCTCTAAGGGCCAATCACATTACAGATGGATCAGAGAGACCGGATCCCGATCTGTATTATAATCTGGGGTTCTATTGTACTATAATATGAGGTTCTATTGTAATATAATCTGGGGTTCTATTGTACTATAATCTGAGGTTCTATTGTACTATAATCTGAGGTTCTATTGTAATATAATCTGAGGTTCTATTGTACTATAATCTGAGGTTCTATTGTACTATAATCTGAGGTTCTACTATATTATAATCTCAGGGTTCTTCTAGAGGAAAAAGGAGGCGATCAACTGGACCGAGGGGGGGGGTCGTTGGTGATGGTTCACCTGGTTGGACCACATTCCAGAGCAGAGTCAGACTGTTGTGTTAGGGGGAGGAGTCAAAAGGTTGAGAGGCGGGACTTAAGACATTCCAGACAGACTCCCAGCAGAAGTTCAGCTTCCGTTTTTTCCAGTGGTGGGGGCCGGTGTCCCTGAGCAGACATCATTTATCCTGAGGGGGAGGAGTCCTGATGTCCACAAGATTCCTCCCCCCTCACGGCGGCCCACGTGTCTCCGGACGTCCCACACGCGTGTTACATCACAGCCCTCCACCGGCGTCTGTGTCTTTATGAGCTTCACCAGTGAGGGCAAAGGTCGACGCTCCGACAGGAAGTCAGGTGACAAATCAACAGGAAGTACCGGCCATAAACAGGACGTCAGCCACTGGGCGGAGTCTGTGTCGCCAGCGGCGACCGTCCCCCCTCAGAAACACGGGACGGAAAGAGCGTCACGCGTGTGCCACTGGGTCGACCCGCGAGGTCACCGTGTCGCCATGACGACAAGCGTGGAAATAAACCAGGACCCCGCCCAACCAGAATCATCCAGGTCAGGCCGTAAAGGGAGCCCCCCCCTGGACAAAAAGCCTGAGCCAGCCCGTCATGTGAACAACATGTGACCGTCATGTGACCTTCATTGACCTCTGACCCCTCCCTGCACCAGGAGGTCCTGCCCCCCCCCCCCGAGGGTCTATCAGGCCGAGCAAAGAGCAGAGCTTTATTTAACCATGACAGGAATGGAGTGGCGGGGGGGTTTGGGGGGGTGAAAGCCTCCTCCCCCTGACCGGGTTCTGGGGGGGGCGGGGTCTCGCTCCATGCACCTGTTCACCTCAACGCTGAACGCAAAGAAGCCCCGGGGAGGGGGGGTTAGGGTTTTGGAGGGGGGGGCTGACACGGTACCCCCAGCTATGTGAGCTGAGTCACTGAAATTGAGACCAATTTAGAAAGGTGTCAGGTGACCCCCCGCCGACCCCCCCACAGTCTCTGGCCTCCATCTGCCCCCCCCATTCCCCTCAGCTCCTCTATCCTCAGCTCACCCCCCCACCCAGAGAGCGGCCTGCTGCCCACACACCCACAGCAGTCCCCCTGAGCGACCCACTTGATCCTGCCTCCATCAGGGGGTGGGGCTACAGCAGGGGGCGTGGCCTAGACGTCACCTAGACGACCAGAAGCCAGTCCTGATCAATTCACACCAGTGGAGGAAAACCCGACACCCCCTTGTGAAAAGTCACAACCAGGTGTGTGTGAGCACGGGGGTCACGTGACGCGCTGGAGCTGCTGTGATTGGTCCGTCTGGACGCGGCTCCAGCTGATCGCAGAGCAGCTCAGGTGAGCTCACAGGTATGGGGGGGGTCCCATGGTAACATGACCCCCCCCACTGGACCAGGTGACCTGTGGGGGGGGGGTCAAACATCTGGGACACCTTCATCTCCCGGTTCGTGTTCCTGTCGCGCGTGACATTACCGGGAGTGAAGCGGGTCGGAGCCCCCAGAATGCACCGCGGGTTCGGACCTGTGGATCCCGCGCGGGTCTGAAAACAACAACAAAGAAACACGAACCGACAGACCGACGCGGATCCGGTGTGGCTCCGGTGTGGATCCGGTGTGGCTCCGGTGTGGATCCGGTGTGGATCCGGTGCGGATCCGGTGTGGATCCGGTGTGGATCCGATCTGGATCCAGTGTGGATCCGGTGTGGATCCGGTCTGGATCCGGTCTGGATCCGGTGTGGCTCCGGTGTGGATCCGATCTGGATCCGCTGTGGATCCGGTCCCGTCCCGCTCGACGCGTCTTAACGGAACGACACGAGCTCCAACCGGGGTGGGCAGCGGTGGGGGAGGGGGGGGGTCGGTCCGGTCGTTAACGGTCCCGTTAACGGAACGCATCACGAGCCCGTCTCGCGCCTCTCCGCCGCTGATGCGCACCGGAGCCTCCCGGTCCCGTTCCGCGACGCGGCGTCAGCGCCAAACCGAGAGAACCCCCCCCCACCACCACCACCGGAGCTCCGGTGCGGCTTACCGTGTCCACGCTGCCCAGCACGGCGGCCGCCAGGCTCGGTACCGGAGGCGGGTGCTCGCCGCTGCCTCCCTCCGACGCCATCTTCGGACTGGTGCGGTCCGCTGGAGGGAGCGCGCATCCGGTGCGCGTTAACTCTTGCGTTGCTGAACGGGATCCACGCCACGGACGGCCATGGAACAGGAGCGGGGCTGGGGGGGCCGGGGGGGGCGAAGGGCCTCCGTCGTGAGATCCCTCAGCCGAGCGGCGGACGGGGGGAGGAACGGTCCAGATGCCCAGCCCCGGTGCGCTCCGACGGGAAGGAGGTGCGTCTCCGCCGGGTGATTGACAGCAGCATTTGCCGCCCCCCTGGGCTACAAAGTGAGCCGGGGGGCGGTAACCAACCGGGGGCGCGGGGGCCTCCAGGGACCGCCACACGGGTGACGTGAGGACGGAGTGGAAACAACCTCTAGACCCACCGCGGGTCGTTAGTTTACGTCATACAGTCAAATATAATTAGAGTTTAATGGTGTTTTAGAAACAGGCTGAGATTTTATATATATATAGATAATCAATAATATACGTAATTTTTTCTTCTATTTTTCATATTCATAATGATGAATAACATATATGTCACATAAAATTAACTTTACTGTCTCTTTAAAGTATACACAATATAAAAATAAAATAAAAAGAGAAAAACAGTATTCATATATGTTATATTATATACGTTATATCTTATATGAATGAATTAAATATATTATGTATAATATTATATTGTAGAAGATTTTTATATAATATAAATTATATATACATATAAAATATATGTATATATACATTATATATATACAGTGTATATATATGTATTCGATGAGATTCTCTTATTATATACATAATATATAAATTAAAAAGAGAAACTATTATATACACTATTAATTATATATACATATATATTTCATACTGTATATACACTGTATATACTTATACATACATACTGTATATGCTGTATGTATACAAATTACATAATAGTTTCCCTGAAGGTATTGGTACAGTAAACATGTACACTGTGTGTGTGTATACTATATATATATATATATATATATATATATATATATATATATATATATATATATATATATATATATATGCGCATTTAGATATACACACATATACATTATGTACTGTATGTGTATGTATAAGATAAGATAAACCTTTAATAGTCCCGCAGTGGGGAATTTTGTAATGTATGTTTATATCCAATCCAATCCAAACTTTATTTGTTGAGCACTTTACCACAACCGCAGTCGACCAAAGTGCTGTACAGGCGAATGAATAAAAAAAGAACAAACATTATAGATAAAAGACAAAATGGCTCAAATATAACAAGTAAAGTTAATCAACTAAAAACATAAAACATAAAATATGGATAAAAACAAAAGCAAATAATCAGAGCAATAAAAAGTAAGATAAAAAAGATAAGACAAAATAAAATCTGGTGTCTATCTAGATGTTAAAAGCCAAGGAGAAGAGGTAGGTCTTCACGCGAGATTTAAAAACAGTTTGTATATACTGTAAATATACCCACATACTGTATACGTACTGTGTATATATACATATACAGACAACAGACACACCCACCCCTCAGAGGTAACTCCATACAAACACACACCCTGCTGTTGTTGCCCCTGGGCTCTGGTCCTGACTGCCATCCCGTCTGCTGGGTCTCGTCTCCGACCTGACGACCTGTCATCAGGACCCGTTTGGACGACGCCCTCCTCACAGCTGATTGGATGAGACGCTCTGGAAGCTGAGAGGAGGTTTCAGACCCAAAGCCCGGCATTAATCTAACATGAGTGGATGCTCAGAGCCCAAATCTCCAGCTCTGGACGCTTGATCCCGGTAAAGCGGGGAGGGATCGGGGCCCTCGCCCCCCCCCCCCACATGTGGTGTTTGGGATTATGCTGATCCAGCCTGGTCGTCAGGAGGTTATCCAGTCCTGATGTAGGTCAAACGCCGCTGGTAGCAGTGAGAGGGGGGCGTGTGGAGCCAACATGTGATTATCCTCAGGATATTACACGCAGTGAATCAAACGGCTCTGTGTTATCAGGACGGGGGGGGGGCTGATACGACTGTCTGACCACGCCTCCTCTCCTCAGCTGATGTTAGTCCATGACCTGAAAACAGAGTCCCCAGTGACGTGATGCTGATGGCATCACCTTCCATCAGGTACGTCTGCCAATGCTAATGCCAATGCTAATGCTAATGCCGACAGGGAGTCATTGGTTGGAAAACATCTGTTTCATTTGAGCGAACGACCCTCAACCAATCAGAAGGATCGACTCCAAAACGATGTAGATGTAAAAGAACAGCAGAGTTTAGCAACGGATGGTAGAAACCAACGCATCAACCTGTTGGCTGTGTGACCCCCCTCCTATGACCCCCCTCCCACGACCCCAACCACTGAGGGCCAGTCACAGTAACAGGCCCAGATTCAAACCTCACATGTTTCAATTTACAACCTGAATCTGTCGGAAACCAGTGGGAGGTGACATAAAGGATCGTAACAGTGACATAAGGAGACAAAGAGGGACATAACAATGACAAAAGGAGACATAAAGGGACACAACTCCGGCATATGTAAACATAGAGGAACATACGGGTGACATATGGAGACATAAAGGACTGTCCAGATTTATATGGACAGTGACATAAGGAGCCATAGAGGAACACAACAATGACATAAGGAGACATAAAGGAACATACACATACATAAAGGAACATACAGGTGACATGAGAAGACATAAAAGGGACACAACAATGACATAAGGAGACATAAAGGATCCTAACCGTGACATAAGGAGGCATATTGGATCATAACAGTGACACAAGGAGATATAAAGGAACACAATAGTGACATAAGGAGACATAAAGCAACATAAAAATGACATAAGGGGACATTCAGTAAAGGAACATAACAGTGACATAAGGAGACAAAGGAACATACAAGTGACATAAGGAGAGATTGGGGACACAACAGTGACATAAGGAGACATAAAGGAACATAATAGTGACATATGTTCAACATGTATAAACAGGAATAGCGTTTGTCGTATGTGATCCAATACTGACCCGTGTAGCGTGTACGGCGTGTCCACTGGAGGGACAGTGAGCTGGGAGGACGTCCCTGTGTGTGTGTGTGTGTGTGTGTGTGTGTGTGTGTGTGTGTGTGTGTGTGTGTGTTTGTTTGTGTGGCGGGGGGGGGCAGCACTGTCTCAGACGTGTGGAAACACTCGGCTCATATTAACTCCCTCATTGTTGGGACACACAGTGGACACAATGAGCCCGTTTGTCGTCAGACATCACTGGGTCCAGTGTGGGCTCTGGTGGACGGGGGGTGTGGGGGGGTCACACATCACTGGGTCCAGTGTGGGCTCTAGTGGACTGGGGGGGGGGGGGGTTCTGGAGCCAGCAGGCGGACAGGAAGCACATCAAGAATGAGACGAACACAGATCCTGGGTCTGAGCCAGAGATTCAGTCAGAGGACAGAGAGGCTGTAGAGACAGGGAGGAGGAGGAGGAGGAGGAGGAGGAGGAGGAGGAGGAGGAGGAGGAAGAGGAGGAGGAGGAGGAGGAGGAGGAGGAGGAGGAGGAGGAGGAGGAGGAGGAGGAAGAGGAGGAGGAGGAGGAGGAGGAGGAGGAGGAGGAGGAGGAGGAAGAGGAGGAGGAGGACGAGGAGGAGGAGGAGGACAAAGAGGAGGAAGAGGAGGAGGACAAGGAGGAGGAGGGGGACAAGGAGGAGGAAGAGGAGGAGGAGCAGGAGGAGGAAGAGGAGGAGGAGGAGGAGGAGGAGGAGGTTGATCAGATGTGGACTAATCAATTGTGAACATCTGAACGTTCATCTGAGTCAATAATCACACCAGAAACAATGAAGGAAATCACCGCCTGTGAAACAACAGCGACACCTGGTGGACGAGATTAGCGGAGTGGAGGAGACGCTGTTTAAAACAGACACAACTAAACCAGACTTAACTAAACTAGACTTAACCGGACTTAACTAAACTAGACTTAACTAGAATAATTCAACTCCCGACACTAAACTACCGAACCCGACCGGAGGCTCCACACCGGGACTGGACCGTTCAGAGACGCCACTCAAACCGGGCGCCGCCATCTTGGTCACGTGACGGTGGAGCGGCCCACTTTAATCCAAGGGGGGGGGGGGGGGTCAACGAAACGCGTTAAAACTGACACGAACGGTCAAAGGCAACCGGAGACACGCCGTTAACGGAACAGGATCACTAGTAACCAATAGAAACCAGCTTCATGACGTCACAGACCAAGTTTGACAGAAAATTAAACACTCACAAATTTACCGCGTAGGGCGAACCTACGGAAGCCGGAAGGGACGGAAAACGCGAAGTGTAGAGACTAAACAGAACTAGACCTGGATCCACGACAGGTAGTCAGTTATATATAGTTATATTTATAGTTATAGTTACATAGTTGTACTTAGTTATAGATATATTTATAGTTACATATATAGTTGTAGTTATAGTTATACACATAGTAATATTTATAGTTATAGTTATATAGTTATGGAGGTTATAGTTTAGTCTCATTTCAAAACAGATGAATTCTTTTAAAAAATATGAGGAAGTTTTTTTATATTAAATATTGTTTAGAACTACAGGATTAAATATTTAATGAGCCCAGGAGCAGTGGCGTCCATGAATATTTTGATTCTGATGACGTTTATAGACAGAACCACAACCCATGACCTCAGGACCTGGAGGACGGAGAAGACCTGGATTCATCTGGTCATCGATGACCTTCACCTCCACAAGTTCTACAATTACAAAACGCAATGGAACAAAAATGATCTGCATGTCGCCGCAGAACTGAGCTTTACATTTTAATTTGTTTCAGAACGCCGGTAATAATCTTGTGTTGAGTAAAGTCAAGCAGACTGCAGGTGTGAGAACCTTCAGCTTCATCCAAGAACCTGAAGGTCTTCAGTTCTGACCCCAGAGAACATTTGGTGGCCCCCACCACGCTCTTTACCCCTCACTCTAATAATTACATTTTAAAGCACACCACATGTAGATGAGGCGCCACCTACTGGGGCGGATGAGTTGCTACACCTTATTCTGGTACAACACTGAACGGAATTCCAGAGATCCAACCAGACCTGGACGAGGATCTCCTGATCCACATCTAGAGGTGTTCCCTCCAGAGACACGACGCACCTGAATGGTTTCCGTTTATTGAAGAATCTCAAACACAAGCAGAACCAACGCTTAAACATTTATTCAGACACGGATAAGAGCAGCGAGGCAGAGACAAATTAAAGAACAATCATCCAGAGAAAAACTTCACACACCTTTCAATGTTTTTATCAGTTAAAAAATCATCAGGCTTCACAGACGAGACTCTGGTCACCGGTTCTGAGACAAACCGACGGGTCCAGAGTGAGACCCGGACCTCCAGGAGGGTCAGAAGGACAGATTGATGAGTGGAGCCACGTTCTCCCTCCTGTCTTCTGGACTCCACTTGATGAGTGGAGAGCTCAGGTCAATCAGCTGCTGGATCAGATCACACATGTAAAGGTTTCATTAAAGTTCTCCTTCACAACTGACCTTCTGCTTCCACCCTGTGGACTCCCCCCCCCCCCCCCCCCCTCAGCCGACTGCTACCTGAGATGAGGTGCAGGACTTGTTGCTGGTCCGGATCAGGTCGGGCGTGTTGGTCAGGTCGATCAGCAGCTTCTCCTGAGGCTGCAGAGCCGGAGCCGGAAGATCCAGCAGGAGAACCTGGAGGGAGACCAGAAGGAGTCAGGTTCTCCAGAGGAAGTGAGGTTCTCCAGAGGAAGTGAGGTTCTCCAGAGGAAGTGAGGTTCTCCAGAGGAAGTGAGGTTCTCCAGAGGAAGTGAGGTTCTCCAGAGGACTGAACAGGATGTGTGGTGTGACCTCTGACCTCATGCGTCTTGTTGCTGTCTTCTACAGGTTCCAGTTCCATCAGGTTCTTGTTAGACTCCACCTCCTCCTGACCCCCAGTCCCAGAATTCTTCTCCTCTAGCTCCTCAGGTTGCGTCGGGCTGCAGGGTGGGGCAGCAGGTGGCTCCTCCTCCTCCTCCAGGCAGAAGGGCTGGATGTCTGGGGCATCGATAGGCTCCACCTCCTGTGAGCCTGTTGGGGCGGGGCTACACAGAAACAACAACCTCAACAAAGGAGGAGTCTGAAGGCGTTTGTTGGTCACAGGCCTGTGGGGGCGTCTGGAGGCTCACCTGAGGCTCCTCTGTCTCCTGGTTAAGGCGGAGCCAGGGGTGGAGTCAGCGCCAGGTGATGTTCGCGCTGCTAGGGGCTGAATTTGCTTGGTGGGCGTGGCAACAGGGATGGAGGACATCCTGCGCTTCACAGGCGTTGGTAACGCAGACGGACGGCGAGGCCTGACCTGCAGTGACCTGCAGCTGCCAGAAGATGGCGTCAGAGGACCAGAGGAGGACTTCTGAGGAAACCTGCAGAAGAAGAAGGCGTCGCTGAGGGATTTTCCTCCACATTAATAACTATTAATGAGTGTTGATGTGTACAGTGATGACATCACAGTGGAGTGTGACATCACCGGTCCACGCTGCCCGCTGACATCAGCCTCTTGGGCTTCACCATCTTTGAGGCATCTGGAGAGGAATCAGGAAGACAGACGAGCAAACGGGTCAAAAAAGAACCGAACAGACCCAAGACCATTCAGTTTGAGACCAGGCCTGAGTTTAACTTCAGTTAGGATGAGCTCACCTGGTTTAAAGTTAAACCTCATCTGGTTTAGTTAAACCTCGTCTAGTCCAAAAGACGACCTCATGTAGTTTAACGTTAATCTAGTTTCAAGTTAAACCTCATCTATTCCAAAGTTTAACCTTATCTAGTTTCAAGTTAATCTAGTCTAAAGTTAATCCTCATTTGGTTTTTACCGTCTGCTCCAGCGGCCGTGGGCGTGATCAGAGCCTCGGGTTTGGATTTGACCTTCAGTGCGACCTGAGGTCGGCTGGAGGCGGAGCTAGGGATCACAGCTTTCTTGGCAGACGTTGGCTGGAGGGGCGTGGCCTCTGCTCTCTTTAGAGGCGTGGCCTTCACAGCCTTGACGCGTTCCACCTCGTGCGTCTTCCTGACCTGCGCCGACAGCGAACGGCGGCTGGAGGCGGAGCATGCTGGGTCGGAGGTGGAGTCCAGGGCAGAGCGCCGCGGGCGGGGGCCATTCACGGGTCGGCTGACGCTGCTGGGGGCGGGGCCGACGGAGGCGCTCAAAGAAGAGTTCAGTTTACCTGAGAAGAGACGACACCTGTGTGAGTCTTCCCCACCTGTCAGAGGTCGTACATGTTTCCCCCGAGATCCCCCACAATGCACCACTAGCAGAAGCAGCTCTGAGGCTAACGCTGGTAGCCTACCTTTAGCAGGAGACACAGACATGCTGGAGTTGAAGCTGGACATGGAGGACGAGGAGGAGGACGTGTTCTTCCTGTCCGTCACCCTCCTGCCCTGGAGGACCGGAGTTTTTACCCCTGAGAGCTTCCTCCCCGCCGCCTGAGGGTAACAATCACTTCCTATTAACGTCTGTACGTTCACTCAGCGCTGCCTGCAGTGACGACTCCCTCAAACCGGGGGCGCCGTTTGACCCGATTTCATCATAAGCCATCAAAAATCAGCGTTGAACAGCTACCTGGGTGGGCGGAGCTAAGGCGTGTTTTCCCTGCACACTGGAGTTGAGGGAGGAGTCGCTGATGTCGGACGCAACGCTCGCCGAATCGGAGACGGGCTCCTCACTTGACTCCGCCCTGCCTGAGGGGCGAGAGGCCGGGCTCCGCCTACGAACCCCGCCCACCTGAAAGAGGAGGAAAAAGAGCAGAACAATGACATCAGATCACCATGGGCGGGGCCACCTGGCGATCGTGATGTAACACAGACACCTGTCCCACCCTGTTGGGGGGCTGCAGTCGGGTCTTCTCCGCCGTGCTCCTGCCGTCCAAACAGGAAGTTGTCGGGGCGGTTGGTCTGTTGGGCAACACGGCGCCAACGCCCAGCGTGGCTTTACCCCGTAGCCCCGCCCTGACCGCCGCCATCGGGCTGGAGGTGTTGAGTCTGCTGGATGCAGCTGGGCGGGCGAAGGAAGTGGAGGAGGAACGTCGAGAGGATGGCGCCCCATTGGCTGGGCGGGTGGATGGCGCCCCATTGGCTGGGCGGGTGGATGACGCCCCATTGGCTGGGCGGGTGGATGACGCCCCATTGGCTGGGCGGACTGGGGGCGCCGTCCTGGCGCTGTGCGTCCTGAGGAGGCGCTGCTGGACCGCCGGGGGCAGCTGCTTCAGGGGGCTGTCCTGCACGCAGAAGGTCTGGCGTTTTATGGGGCTTACGGCGGCGGCGCTCGGACACAACGCGTGTAACTTGGCGTCGGAGTCCTGGACAAACTCCTCCCCTTCAGCTGTGATGTCAATGGCCTTGTGGGCGGCAGCCTCGTCGCGCCTCAGCTCGCCGTTCTGCAGCTGGTTGGCGAGTCTTTGTGCTTCCTGACACACGAACTCCAGCTGATCCCCCGTCAGCTGACTCCACGAGGCCACGCCCACAGAGACACAACTCTCCTTATGGCCGACCGGACCCACGAACACCTCGTCTTCATCTTCGTCACCTTTGAAGCTGCGGAACAAAACAAGAATCAACAACACGTCACACGGGTCATGTGACAGGAGGTCAGACGACACGCGTGACCTCAGTTTGAACACGTTTAGGTTGGTGTTTGTTAAAACGGTGAGAACAGGAAGTGACGAAGAGCAGCTCCTGCCTCATCTTCGTCACCACACAGCAGGATGAATGACTGAGTGACGCCCAGCTCTGATTGGCTGAAGGAAACCTTACATTTACATGTTTGTGTGGTCAAATCAACCCACTATAAAACCCACATCCGCACCGGAAGTGACGTCACGGCGGGACCTGATCAGGGTGTTACGTCACGACCTGCCGCTACAGAGAGACTTTCAGAGTCACGTGACGTCTTACCTGGCAGGTGAGAGGGAGACGTCAAAGTCAAACTTCTCATCGGGTAGAAAGCAGAGATCTGTGAAGACACACAGCGATGAGACACACACACACACACACACACACACACACACACACACACACACACACACACACACACACCACGTACCGTCACTGTTAGCTCGACGGTCCATCCTGCTGTCGCTTCCTCTCCGCGGTAAACACACCGATCCGGTCAGACCTGCGACAACAACAACAACCCGTTAAGGTAAACAACCCGTTGAGGTAAACAACCCGTTGAGGTAAACAACCCGTTGAGGTAAACAACCCGTTGAGGTAAACAACCCGACAAACAGCGGGAGACGGTAAACACACGTCATAACCTCCATGCTAACTCCACTGCTAGCCTGCTAGCGCCTGAGGTCACGGCTGTCTAACACCAAAGGTAAACTGGCACGAGCCGAACCGGTGTCCGGCAGCTCACCGTCGGTCACGTGATCCCCGTTAAGTGACAGGAAGAACTACGAACCTCACGCCGATCCAAAAAGTCCCGAATATTTTCTTCTTCGCCTCCAAAGTGGGACAAGAAAAACATATCAGCCAGGAACATTTCAAATCTCCTGGACCGCTGGGCACGTGACGCAGAGGCACGCTGCTATTGGTTACCTGCTCGTGACGAAATAGTGAACTGCCTTATGGGGAATGTAGTCTCTGGAAGTAATTATTTTAGATAGATACTTTAATAATCTGTAAAGTGTGTGTATATATATATTTTCATGCAATTCCACTTAGATAATAATAATGTAAATAATAATAAATATTTAATAATTGAATAATAACACTAGAAATAATTATGTAAATAAGAAAAAAATAAGAAAATGCTATAAAATTATAAGCTAATTACTGCTTTTCTTCTCAAAATCAATATTATACATTCAGATCATTATATATATATATATATATATATATATATATATATATATATATATATATATATATATATATATATATATATATATAAAAACACATTTACACACACACACACACACACACACATATATATATAATTTGTTTTTTTTTCAAACTAATTGAGGTTTTTCTGTTGAGATCAGACATGTTTGTGTAATTCATCATGAAGGACGGGTTGAATTTATTTACGGTCAGACTTATTGATCCATATGATGACCTTATCTCATAAAAATGAGCTACAGTCTTATAATAAATTAAAATGAATTTATAATGTATTTATATTTATATCAAAAGAAGACATCTAACAGTCATGATCTGTAGTGTAAATCGATTCTGATATAGGACTACATCACAGATATGCTCCAGAAGTTGTTTTTATCAATTTTAATAATTTTAATAAAACCCAATGTCAGAAATTTATGTTGACACATGTCTTTCTACAAACACATCATAAGAAGACCCCCCCCACCATTTAAAGCTGCTGACTAAGCATTCCAGTCACAGATACTTGAATTAAACCCGGACACAA
This sequence comes from Antennarius striatus, assembly GCF_040054535.1. Classification (NCBI taxonomy): domain Eukaryota; kingdom Metazoa; phylum Chordata; class Actinopteri; order Lophiiformes; family Antennariidae; genus Antennarius; species Antennarius striatus. Next base: position 25,626,154 of record NC_090779.1, on the reverse strand, counting down.
ACTAGTCTGAACTCATCACTCATCTCACGTTAGCTCATCACATGGAGATCTGGCTACAACAACATGAATATTTACAGATCATTACTGATTATTGATCGATCACCTCACAAACACTCTTCACCTAAACAACTGCAGAGTTCATGTCTATCAAAGAAACGCAGACATCAGTCTGTGTGAACGTCTGGAAGCCATCCTAAAACCCAACAGCTGATTTCCAGCAGGAACCAATCAGATGAGTCTGTTCTCACAAGTGTTCTTTTTGCTCCGCCTCCGGCCGTGATAAACTCAGTACAAACGGGCCGGAGGAAGAGGAGCGGTCAATGGGCGGGGCTTCAGAGCGAGGTCTCCAGGCTGTGCAGGGGGCTCCCTGGACACGGCACCAGCCCTGCCGAGTTGGACTGGATCAGCCCGGACCTGGAGGTGTCCTTATGCGGCGGGGCCATGCAGTCCATGGCGTTGTTGTTCTGATTGGGCGAGGACGGGAGGGGAGGCGGGTTGGAGAGTCCAGTTAGGTGTGGCGGGATGAAGATGGAGTTGCGTTTGGTGGGGGCGTCATCCTCCCCCTCCACCTCGTCGATCAGGGGTATCTGATTGTCAGAGTCCTCGATGCGGAACTCCGGGTGGGTCATGAAGTTGTGGATGGAGCTGCGAGCTTCAGCCGTCTCCAGGCCTTCGTAGGGGGACACGCTATCCCTGAAGGCGTTCACCACCCGGATCTGAGACAGGAGACAGAACCAGGGCAGGACTCGTTTAGTGTCACCGTGTTGTCTGTGGGGGGGGGGGGTCAGGACACATCAGGTCTGAACGTGTGAAGAACATCCATCAGAATGAACAAAACCGGTTGGTCTAAACACACTGGAATCAAACACTGATTGACTCTGACAGAGACCCGTCGAGTCACGGGACAATCACAAGTTAGCCCCGCCCTAACACACCTTGTTCATCACCTATTTCTCCCAAAAAGGGCATTACTATCTGTGACATCATCATCCTGCCGGAGGTAGGAAGGCATGAAATACCAACAACTTCATTAACTGAGTCCTTTGTGATGGAATAGAGTCGCCCCCTGGTGGTCCTCAAAGAGCCAGATGTAACTAATAAATGTAACCAAATGTAACTAAAAGTAACTACTCCTTAATGTAACTAATAAATGTAACTAAATGTAACTAAAAGTAACTACTCCTTAATGTAACTCATAAATGTAACTAAGTGTAACACTCCTTAATGTAACTAATAAATGTAACTAAATGTAACTACTCCTTAATGTAACTAATAAATGTAACTAAATGTAACTACTCCTTAATGTAACTAATAATGTAACTAAATGTAACTCAGTGTAATGTAACTAAATGTAACTACTCCTTAATGTAACTAATAAATGTAACTAAATGTAACTCAGTGTAATGTAACTAAATGTAACTACTCCTTAATGTAACTAATAATGTAACTAAATGTAACTCAGTGTAATGTAACTAAATGTAACTACTCCTTAATGTAACTAATAAATGTAACTAAATGTAACTCAGTGTAATGTAACTAAATGTAACTACTCCTTAATGTAACTAATAAATGTAACTAAATGTAACTCAGTGTAATGTAACTAAATGTAACTACTCCTTAATGTAACTAATAAATGTAACTAAATGTAACTCAGTGTAATGTAACTAAATGTAACTACTCCTTAATGTAACTAATAAATGTAACTAAATGTAACTCAGTGTAATGTAACTAAATGTAACTACTCCTTAATGTAACTAATAAATGTAACTAAATGTAACTCAGTGTAATGTAACTAAATGTAACTACTCCTTAATGTAACTAATAAATGTAACTAAATGTAACTCAGTGTAATGTAACTAAATGTAACTACTCCTTAATGTTAAATAACTGAATTTCTGACTGATTCTAGTTCCAAACATTACAGTTAGACAGAAAAAACATGTTTGTTTGTTTCTCTGTTCTAACATAAATCCTTTTAATCTGTCAGGTTATTAAACCCACAGAACTCCATCAATCAAGGATCAAACTATCAATCAATAAAGAAAAATAACATCAGACACAAGTTAGGACATTAACTTTGTTCACTACGTTTAGTCAGAGTTAAGATGGGCTGAACTACTGCATTGTGGGAAATGTAGTTTTGCTTGAAGCACATTTTTGACCTATTTATTTTTACACTCTGACGGGCCACATAAAATGATGTGGAGGGCCACATTTGGCCCCCGGGCCTTGAATTTGACACACTTGCAGTAAAGTATTGATTAGTCATCCAAAGCTGTTTAAATGAATTTAAGACTTTAAGAAGTCCACTGAATTGACCTTGATAATTGATAACCTACACTAACATATTGATTAGCTATTAGTCTGTATTGCCGACTATCACACCTCTTTTTCTTTTCAGTGTATCATTATCTATTAAAGTTATACCTATGATTAGTATTTTTATCCGGAACTAGACCTGAAGTGAGTTCTTTTGGTTTTGTACAGATGGTACCGAGTTGCTGGTGGAGGTGGTTTCACCTGTGTCTGGATGCGGTTGAGGCCCCGACACCACAACACATGGCCCCTCTTCAGCTCCATCTCGGCGTGGTCGATCTCATCCATGTCCTTCATCTCCTCCAGCTCCTCCTCAGGGATCTCCTCCCGCTGCGTGCCATGCCCCGCCGTCTTCAGGAACTTCAGCCAGCTGGTGGGAACGCTGGACATCAGCTGGGGAGGAACCGAATTAAAAAACGTTCAAGCGCTCATGTTCTGAAGGTATCTTCCTGCTTCACTTCCTGTTCTCCGTCTGTTGTCTCACCTGTCCCCACAGGAGGCTGCCCAGGCCAAAGAACACGCACCACAGCCACTGCTCGGCGGTCAGTCCCACGCAGCTGAACGGTTTCCCGCCAAACTGCACGATGAAGATCTGCAGGAAGGAAGAGACGTGACATCACGGCAGAAGTGTTCCGGTCTCTTCACGCCGTGCAGGTGTCACGAGCACCTTGTACCTGTATGATCAGGGTTCCCAGGATAATGGTGCAGAAGATGGGGTTGTTGAAGACGCCATCAAAGATATTTCTCTCGCCGTGAATCTTGCGGGCGTTGAGCTCGTTGAAGATCTGCATCAGGACGAAGGTGTTGAACACGATGGTGTAATGCTCAGAGGGCGGGCCGTGGAGGGGGGCGTTCCTTCCACTGTCAATGTCAAACATCTTCTCACCTGTGGACGAGACAGACACTTCCTGTTTGTCCTCAGTCCTCCTTTGATCCACTAAAACACATGTGGTGCATTCACTGACCAACGAAGAGTAGGGTGAAGATGATGGTGAGCTGGTAGACCCCATGGCCCAGGATGTTCTTCATCATGTTGCGAGAAATGAGTGGCTTCTTTCGTCCATAGGGGTTCCGCAGCAGCAACGCCTCGGTGGGGGGCTCGGTGGCCAGAGCCAGCGAGGCAAAGGTGTCCATGATGAGGTTGACCCATAACATCTGGACAGCTTTCAGAGGAGAGTCCTGAAGCGCACACACACACACACACACACTGGTGTTCTGTCCACAGTGGATTCCGTCACTACCTTCCTGCTGCAGGTGTTAGCGACAGCAAGCACTCACCTGGGTGATGCAGGCCCCGGTGAAGGCCACGGTGACGGCCACCACGTTGACCGTGAGCTGGAACTGCAGGAACTTGGAGATGCTGTCGTAGACATTCCGACCCCACATGACGGCCTTCACGATGCTGCTGAAGTTATCGTCCGTCAGGATGATGTCAGAGGCCTCCTTCGCCACATCTGTCCCTGCGATGCCCTGCAAATCGCAGCGTGTAAGCTAGCTTCCACCAATGCTACGCTGAACCCAACCTGAGACCCGGTGTCGACCAATACCAGGTCTCAACACCCCTGTCCCACTGTCAGATGGCATCAGTGACATTCGTTACCATAGCAAAGCCAACGTCTGCCTTCTTGAGGGCGGGACCATCATTTGTTCCATCCCCCGTTACCGCGACAACCTGCCTCTGCTCCAGCACAGTGCTGTCGATGATACCTGAGGTGATGGCAGACAGACACACAACTGAGACCCGCTTTGACCCAATGGAGACGGTATATTTGGCCATGATGGTCACGTGGGTTTGAACCTGACTTCATGTCAGGATTAGTTTAGTTTGATCTTAACCCCGTTCACACCCTTGGGAGTTCCCCAAACACTCACCTTTAACCAGAGTGTGCTTGTCAGTTGGCGACGACCTGGCGAGGACTCTCAGCTTCGGCCAGATCTTATCAATACGTTCCTGCTCAATCTGGAGGAGGAAGGTCAAGATTAGATGCTGAAGATGTTTTAGCTGCTCATTTCAGATCAGTTGTGTTTATCTGACCTCTCCCAGTTCATTCCGGATGCGTCGGTTGAACTCCTTCCCCTCCATACACAGGAAGTCATCCCCAGGTTGCAGGATGCCACATTTGGTGGCGATGGCCCGGGCAGTGTTGATGTTGTCTCCGGTCACCATGCGGACGGTGATACCGGCCCGTTGGCACTTCCTTATGGCTTCTGGTACCTGAAGACAGAGCAGAGCCACATGACAGCGACACAGGACCAGGCTTCTGAGAGCCTGGCGTCCTCCATGTGGGCTGCAGTACCTCAGGTCGGACGGGGTCTTCAATGCCGACGACGGCGATGCAGGTGAGGCCGGTGAGGATGTGGGCCTCGTCTTCCCAGTTGGGTTCTCCATCGCTGGTCGGGAAGTCTCTGTAGGCGAGGCAGATAGTCCTCAACCCCTCCGATGCCATCGGCTCAATCACCGTCTTCACCAGATCGTCTCGGTCCCGCGGTCTGAAAACTTTGTCCTCCCCGCTGGCCATGAGGATCTTACAGCACCTGTAAGCGCGATTTAAAGGTTGTGATTCTGATTGGAGCTCGGAGCCATGTGGGCTACTGCCAACCTACTTCCTGAGCAGGATCTCAGATGCCCCCTTGCTGAACATGCGATAGCTGCCGTCGTGGTTTTTAATCACGGTGCTCATGGACTTTCTCACAGAGTTGAAGGTGTAGACTTTGAACAGCTTCTCTTCTGGGAATTCATTGCGAATGGTCTGGTAGTCCCGGCGCAGCTCCAGGGAAAAACCCAGTAAGGCACATTCCGTCTTGTTCCCAACCTGGCGAGGAAGCCCACCCTCTTTCTCTGGAGGCTGCAGGAAGTAGGGACGGGACAAATATCTCATTAGAGGTCAGTCAGCAGTTCCAGAGACCCGCCTGAACCGAATTTGAGCCCTTTCTAGATGCAAATACAAACAACCACGCGCCAGTTTGCTCTGATGTAAGACTTCAAGTGGTCTTTGTTTTCTGTTTTCGGTTCTGTTTCACTGCTGGACCCCTTTATGTCCCCCATGTTCTGATCCAGATCCAGAAATCAGAGACCAGATGAGTCCTGACCCGTGGGGCCAGTTCTCCAGACCAACTTGCTCTCTTCCTGAATGGACAACTATCTTCACGGCTCACCATAATCTTGGTGGTGTAGGCGCAGTTGACCCCGATGCCCACGTTGAGCAGGTCCAGGATCTTGGCAGGAATCAGGTCTGGCTCCGGAACCTTTTTATAGTAGCGCCCTGCAATGTAGGCCTGCACGACTGTCATGCGGTTCATGGTGAGCGTGCCCGTTTTGTCGGAGCAGATGGCAGTGGCGTTACCCATCGTCTCACAGGCATCCAGGTGGCGGACGAGGTTGTTGTCCTTCATCATTTTCTGAAAGACATGAGGAACATTCCCTGAGTCTGAGTGTTTTATTCTGGAATGTCTTCATCAGACATTTAAAGAAGCAGCAGACTGATCCAGGGATGTTCAGATGGGGTTCTAGAGGGTTTTCTGTGCCAGCCACGCAGTATAGTCTCCAACGAGACTATAGTCTCCAATGAGACTAGTCTCCAACAAGACTATAGTCTCCAATGAGACTTTACTGCATTAAACAAATGTAAATTGGGACACGGTAAAACCACATGGATGTGTGTGGCAGTAGATGACACACCTTGACAGAGTAGGCCAGTGAGATGGTGACGGCCAGTGGAAGACCTTCAGGCACCGCCACCACCAGCACCGTCACACCGATGATGAAGAACTTCACCAGCAACTGCACATATATGGGTACGCACTCGACAGTCCAAGAAACCCCCTGAATCCAGAAGGTATCTATCAGGAAGCGAGTGATGAGGATGATGACGGTGAGCGCTGACATGAACAGACCTGAGGACAGATTGAGACAGAGCCAGTTTGGACCGGTTTGACATCGACTAGAAGCAGTCCCGCCTCAGGGAGGTATCCATAAAGTTTTCTCTGTTTGTACCCGCTTTGCCGATTTGCACGGCTAACTTGGTTAGCTTCCCCTGGAGGACAGACTTTTCCTTCTTTGGGAGGCTTTTCTTCTTCTCTGGTTCTCCGTCCTCATTGAGCGGCTGCATCTCCACAGTCGCTCCATCCTTGTTTTTACCTACAAATGACAGAAAGTACTTAAACTTCCAGGTGAGAGAAACAAAGTCGTGTCAAGTCAACTTCATTGACACAGGTGGACAACATCTGTCAGAACAAACGATCAGTCGTCAATAGAGGCTAGATGTTTCACATGGAACGGCTGAAGCCAGAGACGGAGGGATTCCCCAGAAGGTCTGGTTTGAACAAATCTCATTTCAGGTATTTGCTGATCAGACGCTCCGCCCCAAACCCCTGGTTCTTCCCATGAGCTGCAGCAATCTTTCTGTTTAGCTATGATTTCATCAGACAGCAGCTCGTAGGGATAACAGCAGACACGGGTTCACGGGCGGCCACCAAACATCAGTGAACAACAGGCAAAGTGGAACTGACCCGATTGAATCAGCCGAAGACAACATTAACCAGATGCAGTGAAATGTCGAGTCCACCGTAGGGCCAGAACACACCCCCACCAGCCCCGAGGTGGAGGCACAGCAGCTGTTTGGATAACCAGAACAGTAAGTATGGCAACCCAAACAGCAAGTAACACTACCCACTAACTAACCAGCTGATCAGACGTCACCTGCGCTCACACTACAAACAGCATCAATGGGCAGCGGCCTCTGTGACACTGGGTGGGGCCTGTGTGTGAGCAGCTGATCCGGCTCAGTAATGAGGTTATTAGTGGACAGGCAGCAGCAGCAGGCAGGAGAGGAAAGCAGCTGCCGAGCTTAAGGCGGCTAATCTGCTTGGTGCTAATCACCAGCAACAGAATCAGGAGCGCCTGCTGCTGCTGGTCAACCGCAGAGACACACGGAACCATCAGGGCCCGGTAGGAACCGCCACCAGAAACCGGGACCCTACCGACTCAAATGAAAGCAGGCCCTGCACCACGCATGGGCAAACTCTGGCCCGCGGGCCATGTGCGGCCCATTAGGCTTTGTATTCCAGCCCTCCAAACTTATTTAAACTCTAATTTTATTAAATGCAGCTGTAAAATACTTTTTACGATAATACTCACATGTGTTTGCTTTGCTGCCTGTCAAAACTTTTACATAATGATTTCTACATTTCTGTTAGGACCAATAAACCCTCCATTATCTGCTCCTCAGCTGGACCACACGTCATTCTAGAACTCTGGGTGGCCCATCACTCAAAACGTTTGCCCACCCCTGTTCTGGACACATGATGTGATCTCTGAGCAGGTCGGGGCAGCCAACCAAAGGAAACACAGAACAATGTTCTCATCAGCTTTGTTTTGAAAGCAAAGGATAAAGAATGAACGACAGACGGGTCACGAAACAACACCTGAAACAAGCATCACTACAGCAGGGAGGAGGATGAAACTGGACCAGCCCCATCACCAGTTCACCAGTACAGCAACTGGTGAACTGGTGAACTTTTCAATTTCCCAGTCTGGGATAAATAAAGTATACCTTAACTAGCCAGTCCTGGTCAGAACCGGTCTAAAGGACTGATCCTAAAGCACTGACTAACTTACTACAGTCCTAAAGGACAGACTACCTCACTACGGTCCTCAAGGACAGACTACCTCACTACGGTCCTAAAGGACAGACTAACTCACTACGGTCCTAAAGGACAGACTAACACACTACGGTCCTAAAGGAGAGACTACCTCACTACAGTCCTAAAGGACAGACTACCTCACTACAGTCCTAAAGGACAGACTACCTCACTACGGTCCTAAAGGACAGACTACCTCACTACGGTCCTCAAGGACAGACTACCTCACTACGGTCCTAAAGGACAGACTAACTCACTACGGTCCTAAAGGACAGACTAACTCACTACGGTCCTAAAGGACAGACTACCTCACTACGGTCCTAAAGGACAGACTAACTCACTACGGTCCTAAAGGACAGGCTAACTCACTACGGTCCTAAAGGACAGACTACCTCACTACGGTCCTAAAGGACAGACTACCTCACTACGGTCCTAAAGGACAGACTACCTCACTACGGTCCTAAAGGACAGACTAACTCACTACGGTCCTAAAGGACAGACTAACTCACTACGGTCCTAAAGGACAGACTAACTCACTACGGTCCTAAAGGACAGACTACCTCACTACGGTCCTAAAGGACAGGCTAACTCACTACGGTCCTAAAGGACAGACTACCTCACTACGGTCCTAAAGGACAGACAAACTACAGCTGACGCTCACCTTGCTTGCCTTTGTCATCTTTTTTACCTGACAACGAAAAACAGAAATCATCAGAGTTACAGTTAGGGTCAGGGTTAAAGTTAGGGTTTAGGGTCTAAGGTTAGGGTTAAGGGTAAGTTTAAAGTTAGAGTTAGGGTTAGTTTCTGGGGTTAGGGTTAAATATAGATGAAAGAAGTTGTATCAGTATTGTTGGTCCTCCACATACCTGACGTGATAGTGTGTGTGTTTGTGTTAATAAGGTGTGTGTTTGTGTTAATAAGGTGTGTGTTTATGTTAATAAGGTGTGTGTTTGTGTTAATAAGGTGTGTGTTTATGTTAATAAGGTGTGTGTTTGTGTTAATGAAGCATGTGTTTGTGTTAATAAGGTGTGTTTGTGTTAATAAGGTGTGTGTTTGTGTTAATGAAGTGTGTGTTTGTGTGTGACATCTCTTACTCTTTTTCTCTTTCTTCTCTCTCTTCTTCCGCTCCTCTTTCTTCTTCTCTTTGTCTTTCTTCCGTTTCTCTTTGTCCTTCTCGCCGTCACCGTCTCCGTCCTCGCCGACCCCCAGCAGCGCGAAGATGATTCCAGTCTGGGAGTTCACCCCCACAGCGGTGACCAGCATCTTACCAGAACCCTCCATCACATGGGTTCCTGTTGGGGAAGAGAGAACCACAACCAGGCTAGTGGGGGCGGGGCCACATGATCACTACTCCAAAGAAGGACAGAGTTACATCTCGGTAGAGCAGCCAACCCTAACCCTGAACCTAACCCTATTCTAACCCTAAACCTAACCCTAATCCTAAACTTAACCCTAACCCAAAACCTAAACCTAACCATAACCCCTAACTCTAAACTTAACCCCAACCCTAACCCTAAAACTAGACCCCAATCCTCACCCCAAACCTAACCCTAACACTAAACCTAACTCTAACCCTAAACCTAACCCCAAACCTAACTCGAACCCCAAACCGAACTCGAACCCTAAACCTAATAATCAATACCATCTTGATAGACAGGGTTTCTAGAGGGCTTCATGGATCAAACATGGCCGCCTCCCGTGTCCAGAACCAGAAAGACCTGACGTTGGCTGTCAACAGCAGGTCCCTCCGACCTCTGACGTTCCAGGTGACCAGAGTTGAGTGAGGTACCTGAAAGCAACATGGGGTCTCGGTCCAGACTCTTCTTGACGTGGTCCGACTCTCCGGTCAGTGAACTCTCATCAATCTTCAGATCGTTGCCCTGGATCAGGATTCCATCAGCTGGCAGGAGGTCACCTGGAAACACGGAGGTGGTCACCACCCCCAATAATTCCAACAAAGTCCAAAACAGGAAGTCGTTCCCTCCTCTTCCTCCTCTTACCATACTTGACTTGTGCAATGTCTCCCACGACGATCTCGGACACCTTGATCTGGACGGTCTGGCCCGCTCGCACCACGGAGAACTTCTGCTCTTGCTCAATGCGGCTCTGGAGGCCTCGGAACTGTTTCTCTTTGCTCCAGTCGTTGAAGGCCGTCACCAGGACGACGCACACTACCGACAGCAGGATGGCGGCGCCCTCGATCCATCCCGTCTCCGCGTCGCTTTCCTCCTCCAGGCTGCCGACGGCGCTGCCGCAGTCTGAAGGGACAACACGCGTCAAACCCCGCCCTGCTCCTCAACGTATTCAGCCTGAAGAGGCATGACCTCTGACCTCCCTGTGCAGGACGCCAAATGTATTTAATCATGTGATAAAAGGCCCAGCTGAGCGCAGCAGGTCCAGGTTCTCAGGATTTATTTAAGCAGGTCGGTAATCTGTTGGAAAAGACAGGGCCAACTGAAAACTAGTGGGCAGGGCAGAACTCTGGGGTGTGATCCCACCACAGACCTGTAGGGGGCAGTAGAGGGAGCTCAGGTGTGACACTTCCTTCTTTGTTTTCCCCAGGCGTACACCAGGTACAGGTATTGGAAAGACTCGATAAAGTTTAGCAGGTTTGACTTTGTTTATCCGTCCTTAGAAACGACTCCGTCCAGCAGGGGGCGGTGTGTTTGAGGACATCTGGTCGTTGTGTATTAGCAGGATTAAACCAGAACTACTCGGTGGGTTTTCATGAAGCTTGGAGGAACAACAGAAAGACCCCCTCCATGAATCCTGACTCAGGAAGCGTTGAGTCCACTCTGAAGAGGATCTGGATCAAGAGTCCGTTTATTTTTTAGGAGGTTTTTTCACCAGTTTGTCCAGTCGGCTTAAGGAGTTGATGGATTAGGATGAAACTGGGTGTTGGGGGAGTCGTTTTTAAAGTCAGACTCCTGAATTTACCGTCAGATTTCTAACTTTATCCTCCGATCCCTCTGAAACTTGTGTAAAATAGTGATTTTCAGGAAGGTGGTTTTGCTGGCTTTATAATTGAATGGTGTTTAATGTCATTAAAAGGGATTGCTGGGCTTTGCTGGCCGTGTGCTTCTGCTTCTGTTGGGTTTAATCCCCTGATCGCTGGCTAGATGTAATATTTATCTTCAGCCGTGTGAGCTAGCTGATGGAACAACACGGGATGCTGTTGTTCAACACGTTAAAGCCCGGTTTAACAACACGTTAAACATCACTCACTCTGTCTGTCGGCGTCCGGCGGTCGGTAGAAGGACAGGCCCAGAGAGATGATGGCGGCCACCTCCAGGATGATGAGCGTCACGTCCTGCAGGGCTTCCCACACCAGCTGCAGGAAGGTCTTCGGCTTCTTAGGAGGGATGAGGTTCTGTCCAAACTCCCTCTGTCTCCTGTCCAGGTCCTCCTGGGTTCCATCCAGTCCTGCAGCGTCACACACAAAGACAGCCTCAGCGACACGTCATGACATCACGGGTTCATGTGTGTGATGACGGGTCACACGCTGGTTCAAACCCTGAAGTCCACTGTGAAGGTTATTAGATCCTTATCCCCACATGGCCCAGTCCATCACATCTGAGAGTTGTCCATCATAAATTTGATTTTTTTATGTATACAATCGAACACAAGAACCATCATTTAAAATATGAAAACACTTTTTAAATTTGGCCATAAAAATTCAAGTTTTAGATCATATATAAAAAATTTTACAAATTTTTTTTGACAAATGTCAATTTTTCTGACAATTATTTCAGGGTTCAGGCTTTAACCCCTGAAACAATCCCCAAGACCTCAACTATTTTAGACCCTTCACCATCACGTCTTCAGAAATTCCAGCATTTTGCTCAAATACAGAAGTTTATTTAAGCAATTTATGCTTCGTGGCATTAATAAAGAATTCTCATCATTTTATTTTATTTTACTTTACTTAACTTTATTTTATTTTACATTATTTTCTTTTACATTTAATTTAATATAATTTAATTTACTAAATTTCACTTGACTTTACTTTTTTATTTTGTATTTTACTTTACTTTAGAGATCCAGGAGTCTCACTGACTAGACAGAATCTTCCATTATTGTGTTCTGCTTTCTCAAACACACCTGAATGTGTGTCTGTCCTCTGACTGTAAAATCAGAATTAAACGTCTCTCCAGGAATTAGACCAAGCCTGAAAGGAAGTAGACCTGGACCCAGTTTAATCTGCTCAGCTGTCCAGCTGTGTTTATGTTCTATTCCCAATTCACTGTGAACCAATGCATCATGGGATTAGGTGGCGAATTCAGATGATTTCAATCATCTGAATTCGACTTTTGGGATTGAGATGTGAGGCAGGGATTATCAAGGGGGGGTGGGATGTCCTGGCAGGAAGGGGACACGGTCCTGACCCCTCACTGAACAGGATTCGAACCAACACCTCCCTCTGTCTGCAAAGACAACGGATCGGAGCGTTCAGGTGAGGGGGATTACACCGAAAGTTAATGACTCCATCCCCAGCTGTCACACACACACACACACACACACACACACACACACACACACACACACACACACACACACACACACACACACAGGATGATGGATTTTTCCACTGATTTCAAGCTGCTGCTGACATTTTCCCGGCTCAGGAGTCGGATGCTGGAGGTGTTTCCTGTCAGGACGCCGGACGACCGGCGGCATCCATTAATGATGAGGAGGGAAATGTCAGAGCCAAGACGTGTGCTAAGACACGCCACACGCTACACACTACACGCCAAACACCAGCATTCCACTCTGTGGTCCCCAGGACTGATTTGAATCTGTTGGAGAAAAACCGTCCAGCAGAGAGGCGTCAACCTGAGGTCACGTGAAGGTCATGAGGTCTTTACAGAGAGAACACGCATGTGCAGCTCCGTGTTCTGTTCTTTAGTTCACATGTAAATGGGTTATCCCCCCTCCCACACATGACTCAGCATCCAGATCGGCGTTAGTCATCCCTGTAGGCAGGGGGCGTGGCCTCAGCTGCACCAATGGGAGTTCATCTTGGAGTTGATGTGGCCTCTGGACCTGAACATGCTAGTGAGGCAGCTAACGCTACTAACGCTGCTAACGCTGCTAATGCTGCTCATGCTGCTAACACTGCTAATGCTGGTTACATTGCTAATGCTGCTAACACTGCTAACGTCAAACAGCTGACAGGAAGTAAAGATTGATGAAGGAAAGTTTCCTCCCAAGCCTTCCTGCTCTACAAACAGCTTGATTTTAGCTTGACGGTATTTTCATGACGCATCGACCCCCCCCCCCCACACACACACACACACACACCGTCAGGTGACCGCTGTCCTTGCTGCTGGGGGGTCTCTGCTGTGTTCATGTGTGTCTCATCGAGTCCTGAAGCCCACAGAGACCAGAGCTGCAGGTCTGTGTTGACTTTGACCTGCCCCCCCCCCAGAACTACCCCAACGGGTCCAGAAGGTCCTGATGATGTCACGCCAGAGGAATGCTGGGAGTCAGTGGTGGAGGTCTAGACAACCAACCAACCAACCAACCAGACAAACAACCCACTAGACAGACAACCAACCAAACATCAAAACAACCAACCAAACAACCAACCCAACAACCATCCAACCAACTACAAAGACAACCAAGCAGACAACCAACCAACCAATCAAACAGACAACCAGACAACCAACCAACCAAGCAGACAACCAACCAACCAACCAACTAACCAGACAAACCAACCAACCAGACAACCAACCAACCAATCAAACAGACAACCAGACAACCAACCAACCAAGCAGACAACCAACCAACCAACTAACCAGACAAACCAACCAACCAGACAACCAACCAGACAGACAAGCAACCTACCAACCAACCATCCATCCAACCAACCAACCACCCAACCAACCAACTAGACACACAGCCAACCACTCAGACAGACAGATAACCCCCCCACTCACCGTCCACCGGTGACGTCCTCAGCCGGCCACACAGGCCGCTCACGTCCCCGTACGAGTCGTGGATTCGGTTCCGAGCCTCGGCTCCTCTGAGCTCCATCAGGGAGCGGAGCTCCTGCAGCGAGCAGCTGAACGCCGCCTCGTGGTTGGCCTCGCCGCGTCGGCCATGTTTGGACCCACGAAGAGAGTTGTTGGCCATGGCTCCTTCCTCTGGGACTCCACAGGGGCCTCCCCAGAAAACACCGACTCAGAGGGAAGCCCAGGGTCTGGATCTGGTCTGACAGGGGCCCAGAGAACTCTGAGGACCACAGGAGGACCACAGGAGGACCACAGGAGGACCAAAGGGGGACCACAGGAGGACCAAAGGGGGACCACAGGAGGACCATAGGGGGACCACAGGAGGACCATAGGGGGACCACAGGAGGACCATAGGGGGACCACAGGAGGACCATAGGGGGACCACAGGAGGACCAAAGGGGGACCACAGGAGGACCAAAGGGGGACCACAGGAGGACCATAGGGGGACCACAGGAGGACCATAGAGGGACCACAGGAGGACCAAAGGGGGAATAGACAGGACAGAACATTATTGATGTGATCAATGAAGCATCAGAGGTGTGAATGACAGCAGACTCTGGGTCACCAATGACAACCACGTGAATAAAAGACCCCATCACCAGGACCCCATCATCAGGACCCAGCCTGGGAACCAGACAGGTCCAGTTCCTGAGCCCAGACCCGACAGGGACCCCGTGGACCCCTGTCAGAGACCTGAAATGCTGGATCCTGTTCTGCTGGTGTGTTCTGGTGGAGACCTCTGTGCCTCTAGTTAGAATCTTTCATCCCAGACAAATCTAGAAACAGCCAGAAGCTGAAGAAGAGGAGGAAGAGCTGAAGAAGAGTCATCACAACAAACCTGAGGAACCCGTTCACCACTGGAGACTCTAAGACCTGGACCGAGACAAGACTGGTTCTACCTGAGAAATGTCTAACAGCCTCAATGGAGGAAGAGTCCCAGCAAGAAGGAAGACATGGAGACTATCTGTCTCTGTCTGTCCCTGTCTTTGTCCACCCAGAGACAGAGACAGGGACAGACAGAGACAGAAACAGGCAGAGAGAGACAGAGACAGACAGACAGACAGGCAGACAGACAGGTGGGGCAGACAGGCTGGACTTACAGAAACTTCCCCCATCGCCTCCTGGTAGCAGCAGCCGGTGGTAGTTGTGGTCCCGTCCCTCTGAGAAGCGTCACACCCGCCCCTCCAGGACCAGCCCATAACCCGGCGACCTGCAGACCCCCTCCCAGAACGCCGGTTCTGTCCCCAAAGCGTCCGCTCCAGCAATCCGGTGTGACCTTCAGCGAGCGTCCGTCAGCAGCGCTCCATCAGGGGAACAAACAGGAGCAGCTAAACGCTGATCTGTGGAAAGCCTCCCCTAATCTAATTAACAATCTGTGGCTCCGAGCGCCGCAGCGCCCCCTGCTGGACCGGACCGGCACCAGGACCCCTCCGGGCCCAGCCTCTGGACCCGCTGCTGCCACCCACTGGGAGGCACACCCCACCCCAAACCAGCGCCGGCGTCAGCCAGGGGAGGGGGCAGGAGGCACAAACCCCCCCAGTGGATGGCGTGAACGCTGCCCTTCCCCCGCAGGTGACGTCACGCCCCCGCTCACACAGGTGGATTACAGCTACAGAGGATTAACCACACACACACACACACACACACACACACACAGACTAAAACACACACACACACACACAAAGGTGATGGATCCGCTTCACGTTTACACGGGACAGCGACTTCATACTGAGATCGCGTGACCTTTAACCCCCCCAGGCATCATCTATCGATCTATCATCCATCATGAAGGTAATGTAAATAAACCAGCTGGTTCTGGATCAGACGGGTGTGTTCAGTGTGTGTGTGTGTGTGTGTGTGTGTGTGTGTGTGTGTGTGTGTGTGTGTGTGTGTGTGTGTGCATTGCCTCCCTGTGGTCACACGTTGTCACCACATTTCGTGACGTCACTAGAGTTTGAACGCAGGCTGGATTCCTGCAGAACCAAAGAGCGGTCACGACCCCCCCATGATGACCCCTGTTCACCGCCAGAAGCACCAACGGTGGGCACGTGAACTTCATGACGGATCACGTGACTGAAGTTCATCAACAGTCTGTGAATCGTCGCATTGCTGCAGAATAAAATGTTAATAATAATGAAATTAATAAAAATAATAATGGCTATAACAATTATAATATTAGCCAATAAATTAATATTAATTAGCTAATATTACTAGCTAATATTAGCTGCTGTTTTAGATATGGCTTTCATTAAGTCCTGTGTATGGCCACAGAGTGCCACACTTTAATAACTTTATGCATGCCATGCTTGGGCACCATTTTTATAATATTATTATTATTGTTAATATTTTTAATGTTATTATTCCCCTTCCCTTGTGTCTTAATTTTCTTCAATGTATATTTTCCCTGTTTCTGTCTGTTCTTACATTTAAATGCAACTGTAACGTTTAAATTTCCCAGTTTGAAATGAACTATAACTATAACTATCTAATTAATAATAACTGTAATAGCTATCATAATAATAATATTAATAACAATAAAAATATTAACAATAACAATATTAATAGCTATTCTAATAAGAATAATGACAAAAATCAAGAATTCTGGTAGTTTTATAATAATGGATGGAGTTTGAATCTCAGCTTCTTTCTTTCTCCGCTGCTTCGGATTTGTTCGTCTTTTTCCGGAAGTCTCCGCTTCGAGCCTTTCCGGCTGATAAACAAACAGCCGAGAGGCCGCGGTGTCTCCGGAGGACTTGTCGTCATTTTCTGCCGTTTTCCTCCATTTCTCCTCTTTTTTCGTGATTTATTTCCTCCTCGTGGATCCTCGGCTCCGCGTTCGCAGCTCTTCGCCGGTTTCGGGCCCGGCTCGGCTGCGTTCGGACCCGCTGCGTCCCGGCGGCCGCTCGTTCACCTTCGGCTCCGCTCGTTCCGTGGCGGGATGGACGAGGCCGACTCGGCCACGAAGGCGCTCGGGCTGGGGGGACCGCCCATCGGCCTGCCGCCGGTGAGCGGCTCGGATACCGAGTCGGAGGCCGAAGTCGCCACGATGTCCGTGATGGCGGATCCGGGAAACATCGACATGGGAGCCGAGTCCCCGCCGAACCCGGACGAGGCCGAGGCGGCGTTTGCAGGCAAGGCGGGCTTCATGCGCGCTGGGGCCGGCTAGCGGAGCTAGCTGCGGGCCGCTGAAGGCGGCGCTACGGAAAAGCACGATGTTTACCGGGCGTGCGGAAGTCACCGCCGTCCGGTGATGTCCAGTCAGTAACGATAATCACGCAGGACACGCACACGGCTCCTCTGTAATTCTCCATTATCCGC
Source organism: Antennarius striatus (assembly GCF_040054535.1). Lineage (NCBI taxonomy): Eukaryota > Metazoa > Chordata > Actinopteri > Lophiiformes > Antennariidae > Antennarius > Antennarius striatus. The sequence continues at coordinate 25,608,866 of NC_090779.1, read as the reverse complement.
TCATGAAGGTCATTCAGAAATAAGAAACTTCAGCAGAACTCTGTTCATTTTATGTGGAAGTTAACGATTCACAGCCGGTAGATTCCAGGAAACTCACATTAAACGCGGATTTTATGTTTTATTTGATAAGTTATCAAGTTTTTAAAAGTTCGGCTATTAATTGCATCAAAAAAGAAATTTTGATTTAGTAGAATTTAAACTTTTGTGTTAGTTTCCAGTGCCAGCCCGGTGCACAGCTGAGTGGGTTGAGTGGTGGATTCAGATAGTTTACGGTGTTAAAATCTGTTTTATGGTAACTTGATGTATTAAAGTTAAGAGTATTAACAATTTGAAACTCAAAAAGACCGGTTAGTTAAATATAATTAATCAATAGGTTATAATCCGTTAACTACATTATTGGTAATAACTACGCTATTGGCAATTCCCCCAACTGGCCACAGGGTGTCGCCAGAGCACACCGTGTTTAGAGTCCATTCAGGTTTAATCAGAAGGAAAACTAGAAGCTCTGCTTCAGCTTCATTCTTCAAGTAAAATCCAACTGGAATATGACCTTATATTCACCCCGAATATATATTTGTAGATAAATTATTAATTATATAAATGTAAGGCCGTATGGTTTTATATTAGGTTGTGGTTTTCGGTGACCAGGTGTGGAATACAAGTGGAGAAAACTGTTTCTTGTCTGTTTAACTGCCTTTCTGTTGTTTGCTACCCATTAATTCGGGATAAAGTTCATATATTATTTAGGTCAGTAAACAAGATGACAAAATAAGGCAAACTAAAAGTTATCTAAAGTAGTGAGCATTTAGAAAGAGGAAACTATAGAGCAGCAGTCTGGATATTCTACACATGTACAATGGAGAATTCATTTGACTGTCATTAACCTTTTACCTCTGAATAACAACAATAATACAGATTTTCTGTTTCAAAACTATTTTTCTAGTTCTATAATAAATTTCTGCTCATAAATTCTGGTGCAGCTCCAACAGAGGAGTTCTGACCAGTGAGTGTTCCCTGTGGTGACCCGGGTGAAGGTGCTTAACTCTGGTTGTGTGTGTCAGAGGTCAGGGCTGTGACGGTGGGAGACGTTCAGGCTGCGGAGGACAACGTCTTCACCACGACCGTCGCCACGTCAGGGAGCCTCCCGGAACACATGCTGGTAGGTCCGCACGCTACTGCACACGCTCAGTGAGGCTCTGTCTGCTGTCAGGTCAGATCAGCTCCAGAGAGCAGTCACAGGTCAAAGGTCAGCTTCAATGTTTTCATTCCGGGCCGCGTTAAACCCCCGTGTCTCATCCGTAAAACGTGACTCGTGTTAGTCCGACTGAACGGTGTGTGTGTGTGTGTGTGTGTGTGTGTGTGTGTGTGTGTGTGTGTGTGTGTGTGTGTGTGTGTGTGTCACAGAGTGGGAGGACGACCCTCCAGCTGGGTGAAGGTCTCAGTACCCAGAAGGCCACACTCATCGTCGTTCACACTGACGGGAGCATCGTGGAGGCGGCCGGCCTGAAGTCTGCCACCGCCGCCATTACATCAGGTGTGTGTGTGTCAATCAATCAATCAATCAATCAATCAATCAATCAATCAATCAGTCAGTCAGTCAATCACAGAACTACATTAGCTGGATGAAGACAAACAGGTGTCTTGTCATGTTAACAGCGTGTGTGTTTGATTTATCCTCCTGGACGTCCTTCAGGCCCACAGACCCCGCCCACCCCGCTGACCCCCCCCCAGGACAAAGACGCCTGCTCCAAGTACAACTGGGACCCGTCGGTCTACAACAACGAGCTGCCGATCCGCTGCAGGAACACCAGTGGCGTGCTCTACAAGAGTCGCCTGGGCTCAGGTGACCACGCCCACACGGGGGCAGGGGCGGGGTCAGAGGGGGACGTGTGGGCGTGACCCCTGTTGTTGTTGTCGTCGTGTCCAGGGGGTAAAGGTCGCTGCATCCGACACAACCAGCAGTGGTTCACGCCCACGGAGTTCGAGGCGCTGGCGGGACGGGCGAGCAGCAAGGACTGGAAGAGGAGCATCCGCTACGCCGGCAGGCCCCTCCTCTGCCTCATACAGGTGGCTCCGCCCCCTCACCTGCCTGCAGGTACGCCCTGTGTGTGCTGCGACCCCCCGAGTCATAACTGCTGTGTTTGCAGGAGCACATCCTGAACCCCCACGCCGCCTCCTGCACCTGCGCCGCCTGCTGCGACGACCTGACAGGGGTGAGGAGGGGCGCTCTGACGGTCGTCATGGCGACGTAACTGGGGTGATGTCATCACTGGGGGTGATGTCATCACTGGGGGACTGACTTTCTGTTTTCCTCAGTGTCCGAAGGAAAGCGACTCCCTGGTGACGGAGAACGTCAGTATGGTACGTAGAGCTCCTGTACCGCCATCTGGTTACTATGGAGACGAGCCCCGCCCTCCTGACCCAGGTCTGGGTTCCGGGTTAGGAGTCGGTCTCTGACGTCCCCCCCACCTTTGTCCTCCTGCAGACCGGTCCAGTCCGCCTGTTTGTTCCCTACAAGCGACGGAAGAAGGACATCGAGCCTCTGGCCACGCCCCCCAAGAAGCCACTTCCTGTCACCAAGAGCATCACGCTGACGCCCGGGGCCACGTGTAGGTCAGGTGACCTCAGGCCGGCGGCTGATTGGACCAGCACCTGAACAGTTTTGTCGTGTGTCCATAGTCACCGTGTCGCCGTCGGGACCGTTCACCGCCAGCACCCTGACCTTTGACCGGCCGGTCCCCGGCGAAGCCCCCGCCGCCATCATCTCAGAGGGAACGCCCCCCAGCGAAGTGTTCGCCAGCACCGCAGGTAGCATCCGTCATACATCTGTCATGCATCCGTCAAACATCCGTCATGCATCCGTCAAACATCCGTCGTGATCCGACTGTCGTTATCCGACCATCAGCATACAACCATCAGCATCCGACCATCAGCAAAAATTCATCGGCATCCGACTGTTAGCAAAGAACCATCGGCATACGACCGTCAGCAACCGACCATTAGCATACGACCGCTAGCATACAACCATTGGCATACGACCGTCAGCATCCGACCGTCAGCAACCGACCGTCAGCATCCGACCGAACAGCAGCTTCTAGACTCGTGTCGGATTCTTTCTGGATCGTCGGTTGAAACTTTCCATCAGAGGACAGTCAGAGCAGCTCACCCCCCCAGACAGGTCGGGGGGGGGCGCCGCTGATGGATGAGCAGCTATTTTAGGAGCCGTCTGTGTGGGCGGGGCCTCAGGGGCTCCGCCGCAGCAGGACTACGGCGTGTATGTAGGGCAAGAGTCACGGCGACCTGGATCTGTAGACCCCCCCCCTCCCACGGTGTTTGATTCCACGCGTGCATGAACACCACGGAGGGGCGGGGCTTAGATCGGCGCTCTGCTGGCGTCACCGACACACTTCCTGTCTCAGTCCTCACAGCCCTGCCCGCTCTGGCCGTCACCCCCCAGCCGTGCCCGGGCAAGATGGACGCCGTGGCCCCCCCGGCCCTGGGCCTGGTGAGCGGGCTGGAGGTGGGGCCTGTGGGGAGCCCCATTGGAAGCGGGGGCCCGGCGGTCAGCGACGCCCAGAAGAACACCTGGGCGTACCTGGAGGAGGTGGCCGACACCCTCCTGACCAACGTCCAGCAGCTGAAGGTCCTGATCGAACAGGCCAGGGGCGGGGTCAAAGGTCACCGGGGCAGGAAGGAGGTGAGGACCTGCCTCCAACAACAGGAGAAGTAGTGCTGGTGATGGTTAACAGTAAAGCGTGTGTCTGTGTGTGTGTGTGTGTGTGTGTGTGTGTGTGTGTGTGTGTGTGTGTGTGTGTGTGTGTGTGTGTGTGTGTGTGTGTGTGTGTGTGTGTGTGTGTGTCAGACGTTTCAGAATCAGGTGACTTTCCAGCAGACGGACGATTCTGAAGCCAAGAGGAGCTCTGAGATAACAGAGATCATCATCAATGTATGACACACACACACACACACACACACACACACCTGTATCATCTCTGATGTGTCTACAGTCTCACGTTCATCCCAGTGCTCAGCAGCGCCCTCTGGTGGCCGTCTGTTTGACCTGCACCACATTGGTTTCTGTGTTCACGCCTGTCTGTTTTTCACGCGTGTTCTTCTGTCGTGTCTCATTTCTGCAGCAGATGTGTGAGAACTGCGGTCGGGTGGCGATGAGCGAGTGTACCGGCTGCCACAAGGTGAACTACTGCTCCACCTTCTGTCAGAGGAAGGTAAGGGACTGGGGCCGATCACGTTCAGCTGATCAATAATAAATCCTGAAGGACACGAGCTTTGTTTTCCTCCTGAGGTGATCAATAAGTCATAACTAGTTCCACTCACCTGTCTCCATTCGCGCGTCGTCTCAGGACTGGAGGGATCATCAACACACCTGCTGTCAGTCAGCTGGGGGCGTGGCTAACCAGGAGGAGGAGCCAATCACAACCATGGACTTGGACAAGGTGAAATGAGGCCTGAGCAGTGATGTCATCAGACAGGAAGTGGTCCTGAGCGCAGAGGGACAGGTTTCTCCTGCTGGACCTGGACCTGGTTCTGGTTCTGTGGACGTTTCTGCAGACGGATGCTTCCTGGTGTCGTCTTATTATTTACCTTGAAGAGCTCGTTGACCTTTGACCTCCTGATGTGATTTTTATTTATTTTTTTATTTTATGACCTTTGAACTTTAAACTGATGTAATTCCAGGATGAATAAAGATCAATAAATAAGTCAGTGTTAGCCCCGCCCCTGCCTGCTGGTATGATGTCACACACAGCCACGCCCTCAGCCAATCAGTTTGCGGTGTTTATTTCTAGTTAAGAGGTTCTCGTTAAGTAGTAGTTAAGAGGTTCTCGTTAAGTAGATCTATTATGCTGCATTCACACTGGTCACCAAAATCTGATTTTCATCCCATCCAGATTGAAATCTGATGTTTTTAGTCTGAACAGTCACACACCACATGACATCTGATCTTCACGGGACGGATTGAAACCACATTCTGGAGGTAATCTCATATTATATGTTCAGACGTGTCTCAGCCAAATCAGATTAACAGACTTCAGTGTTTACCTGTTATGAATACAATCCAGATTAACAGACTGCAGCATTCACCTGTTATGAATATAATCCAGATTAACAGACTGCAGCATTCACCTGTTATGAATATAATCCAGATTAACAGACTGCAGCATTCACCTGTTATGAATATAATCCAGATTAACAGACTGCAGTGTTTACCTGTTATGAATATAATCCAGATTATGAGGTATTTTTTTCAAGAACAAAAAAAACAAAACAGTATTAACCGGTTGGGATTATTTTTTATTCCGATTTTGTTCCGGAACATTAAAAAATATAAAGTTTCAACTAACTGGACTCAAACCGGGTCTGACCTGTTTCCTGTCGCCCCCGGCAACATAAACCCGTCACACATCTCCCACCGGGCGACACGGAGGTGACAGTCTGGAAGCTTCTATCAACCCTCGTTAACCCTTTCACCACCTGAACCAGATTACAGGCCGACGCCCTTCAGATGATCTCAGGCTCCGCCCCCTCTCGCTCTCCTCCAATCAGAAAATTGAAATCTGACATTTGTGATGAAACAAATTCATGGCTGTTGGTTCTTTAATGCGCACACACTCACACACACACACACACACACACACACACTCACGCACGCACGCACACACACACACACACACAGTTTTTGTGGAGACTTTTACTGTGAAAAGACGGATGTTGATGTAGAAACCAGTTCCTGATGTGACCTCAGCCCAAACGGGGTGGGGGCGCCGTTGGCGGAGCTGCAGCCGCCCCGGGGGCGGGGCCTGGTCAGGTTCCTCTGGAGCAGCAGCGCTGCAGGACCCTCCTGAAGAACTTCCTGAACTCGGTGTTGAAGGCGGTGTAGATGAGCGGGTTGAGGGCGGAGTTCATGTAGCCGAGCCACGTCACCACGCTCATCAGCGCCGGCGGCACCCGGCAGCCCCGGCACCGCGCCCGGGTCGTGTGCAGCACGAAGAACGGGGTCCAGCAGAACAGGAAGACACCTGGAGGGAGGGGGGCAGCGTCAGAAACACCAGGACCCGGACCGGAACCTGACCTGGACCTGGATTGGAACCAGACCCAGACCGGAACCAGACCTGGACTGGAACGAGACCCGAACCAGAACCAGGACGAGATCCCGACTGGAACCAGACTCAGACCTGGACTGGATCGAGACCCGGACTGGAATAAGACCAGGACCCAAACCGCAACTAGTCTGGGACGAGACCCAGAACTTAACAAGACCTGGACTAGAACCAGATCTGGACCGGAATGAGACCTGGACCAGAACAAGATCCGGACCCGAATGAGATTTGGACCAGAACAAGAACTGAA